>NC_064642.1:441667503-441970533 GCF_023864345.2 Schistocerca serialis cubense | reverse complement strand
AGAATTAGCAGCATTGACTTAGTTACTATGCTACTAGACGGAAATCCAGTCTGCCTCAAGATAGCATCTCCTAGACTATTGTGCGTGAGTGCGTGAAGTATTCTGCTGCTTCCATCTCTAAAAAGGTACCATAAGAAATAAAAAATCTTATCAGTAATCGAAGCACTTTTAAATGTAGCGCACGAAGCGATTATTGGGAGGATGTAAGTAGAGCTTTTCTATGTCAGGAGGTTCGTTTCTTGCCACTTTTTCTCGGAAGGATGGTAGTGACCTGTGGTCGCTGGAAGGTGCAGTGAAAGGTGATGCAGACTTACTTATTTATTTTCATAAAAATACAGGTAGAGTCTTAACTCGTGGTTAGCGTCGTCTGTCAGTGCCCGCTGAGGAATCCCGTCGTAAGCGGCCTTCAGTCCCGCTCACGACAGTTGAACCACACACTTCGTTCCAGCCAGCTGCTGCGCTGGCGGTTCGTCGCCTTCGGTATCCCCGGAACCGATTGCACCAGAGACACCGCGGAAATGAGTGACGGCGGACCCTGCATGGAACTTACAAACGCCGACTTTGGAGGTGCTTTGTCCCCTCCCGCTCACCCCCTTTCTTCGTCACTTGTCGTACCGCAATGAAGGTTGCTGTGTAGGCTTGAAGTTCGACGATATTGACGTGCCGTCCAGGTATGCCCTATTCAGCTCTACGAGATTTCAGGAAAACTGATATCCTGGTGGTACGGAAAGACGTCCAGATCCTCCCACCTGCGACAGAGTAAGACTGTGGCGTTGAACTCTGGGACTGGTGATAATGGCGAGGTAGCCGTCTCTCCCAGTAGCGGCTGTTATCCGTAGCATGCAAGAAATCTACAACAGACTTGGGCCAGAAGTGACCGCTGCAAACGAGGACTCGAGTGCGAACGTAATGTATGCTATCGATTCGTCTGACCGACCATCTTACAAGCAAAACTGCAGGGGTATTAATAGAGCGAAGTAGTGGCTAATATTTACATGACGTTTTTCGTCATGACAACATAAGTGTCCGCCTCTGGTAGCTGAGTGGCCAGCGCGACGGAATGTCATACCTGGCGGCCCGGGTTCGATTCCCGACTGGGTCGGAGATTTTGTCCGCTCAGGGACTGGGTGTTGTGTTGTCCTAATCATCATCATTTCATCCCTATCGACACGCAGGTCGCCCAAGTGGCGTCATCTCGAAAGACTTGCACCACGCGAACGGTCTACCCGACGGGAGGCCCTAACCACACGGCATTTCCGTTACCACATAGGTCTTGCTATTACGTAGATATCAGCGGTTTTCCTTCTGCCATGCTTGCGTAACGTGATTGTTATGGTATAGAACTGGTTCGTAAAAGCTCTTAGTACCGTTTGTTGTATTCACATTAACCTTTCTTTCGTCACATAATGAAGGTAACGTAACCATGTTTGGTGACTATGGCTAACTATATTCTGATGAAGTCCGCTGAATGGTTCGCCGGAAATGCCGATGTTTTGTTTTGCCGTGGACCAAACTGTTTTCATGGCGGCTGCTTCGTGTCGACTTTGCCGTAATGTAGCGAGATACCTTCGCTATAAGCTTTCGAAAATTTTACCCGTTTCCTATACATAACTGGCATGCAACAGCAGGTTGAGGAATTCCCTCACGGCACAGTGGTACAGACGAATTTTGAAAATTAGCGAGACTGATAAGTTAAGGAATGAGGAGGCATTGCTCAGAATGGAAAGGTGTATATGGAAAACACTGACAAGGAGAACGGACAGGACGATAGGACATCTGTTAAGACACGAGGGAATGACTTCCATGGTACTAGAGGGGGACGTAGAATGAAAAAGCTGTAGAGGGAGACAGAGACTGGAATACATACAGCAAATAACTGAGGACATAGGTCGCAACTGCTGCTCTGTCATGAAGAAGTTGGCACAGGAGAGGAATTCGTGGCTGGCCGCATTAAACCAGTGAAAAGACTGATGACTCAAAAAAAAAATCTTTAATTTTTATGATGTTAACTTCATGTACTGTCTAGTTTCATGACGATGGAGATTACCTCCTCTTTTACGTCCTACGGAACTACACGTGGGAAAATGTGTAACGTTAGAACTGCTTCTGGAGGGCTTTAACTTCCTAATGTTAAACTAATCATCATCTAACACATCCTTGTTTTTTCCATTCTTCTGTATGTTTTGTGGCCGAAAGATTGGATGCGTGAACTGTCAAATCGAATGTGAAATAGTTCTCCATTTTTTATCTGCAGTTCAGGATTGTGTGGATGATATTTGTCCGAAAGTCCGATGGCTTACATTCTGCTAACTAAATTGAATAATCGTTTGACTGTCACATCCTTCAATAATATCAGAAACTAGGCTGGAGTTTTATCTATCCCTTTTGTGTTGACTGGTCGAAAGCCATGTCAGATTCCAAATTGGCACCCGTATGATCATGTGTTACGGTATTTAACAGTTCCTCCCCTTCAAAGAACTCCTTCAACCTATGTGTCCTCTCCTCCATGTTTAACAACGGAGTTCCTTACGCACACTTACTGTTGACTTGTTTTACCTCTAGTTCCAATTTGACTTTTCTATATGATGTCTCTGTCCTCGTGAAAACAATTTCCGTATTAATTTCTACACATTTCTCCTGCAACCATTTCGCATTATTTTTGTAATAATTCTACTAACTTCGTCCCGAAGCGACTTATATTGTGCAGCTGCTCTTACCGTAACCATTTTTGTTTGTCTTTGTTTCATCGATATGTTGAAATTTTCCCTCAGTTACCAGCAACTTCCTTGCAGTTACTTTTCTTGAATCTGTATCCGCTTCATTGATTATCTTCCTTAGACACGTCCCTCCCTTAACTGAATTCCGTACTGTGGCTTTCAGTACAACGATATTCACATCTTCAGACGCCTTTGAACGCACAATAACGTCCCTCAGTTTCCATTGATTTTACGTTTGATTCTTTTTCGCAACTCTCTTTTTAACTTCAGTGTAATGTTCTTTATTACTAACTCGTGATGCTTGTCTACATTTACCTCTAGGGCTTCTTAAAATCCAGTACTAGATTTCGAAATCATTTTCTTAACGTTATGTATTTCAGCTGGTATCTGCCTGTGTCATCTGGTCTTTCCCACTAACACCTTGGATCGTCAGTCTCGTGAAACATAACAGAACCCAATTTCCGCAAGTAGCAAGGCAGCAGATGCAGCGAGGTGAGACGGAATTCGTAAATTCCTTTAGAATTGAAGACTATCCCCTTCGCAAAATTGCTCTTCGTGAGACAAAGACTTAGAGGAGAATGTGCAGAGACATGCCTCCCGAGAGTATCTCAAGCAGTTCCCATAGGATTCAGAATGGATGATCCACGTGGCTTCGGATCGATATATGTTGTTATTGTCGTACGTTGTCCTAATCAGGAAATCGTTATCTAATCTCTTGCAAATGACGCAGCTGTGAGTACAAAATTGAATCTTTGCACATGAGTGTGGTGAAACGTCTTCGGGGAATACTCTCCACATCAGCGCTTCTACGTAAAGATGTGCTATGCTAATTAACACACACTAGTCACCACTACGTATGTTAATCCACAACTGATCTAAGGGCCACAGTTCACACTGACATGCCTGCTGCAAACACTGCTCCCAATGAAAAACAGCGAGTTCTACCTTACACAGGTGGCCTCACGCACGCATTATGACGCCCTTCGTCCACTGTACTCGTGACATCATTTATACTGGAAATTATTTCTGTATTGCAAGCTACCTATGGTGTGCGATGGACGGTATTTGTTACACTCATACAATCCTGTCACACTGGCGAATTGTTCGTGATAATAACGACTGAACTCTAATGTCTCCGATTTTCTCGGCGTGGTCACTTGACAGGAAGTGGGTTAGCTCGTGTGATATAGTGATTCATGTTTCTTGGAATGTAATTCTAACAGATAACCTTTCGTAAAGTACAAAACAATCCTCGCTGCATCCACCACACGAGTTTGGTTACCGTTTGCATAACGTTATCGCCCGTGTCGAGGGAGTAGCTCCTCTTTGGCTATTCGTCTCCTCTAACAATCTTAAAAGATAAGGGATGGGGCGTGCCTAACACGTTTACAACAAAAAGTGGGACGGAGTTGGTTGCCCAAAAGTATACGAATAGAAGTCTTCCCTTATCACCATTGATAAATCTCATTCCTTTGTGCGTCAACGTAATTACTTTTAGAGCCATTATGTCATTAAGACATAATTTATATCCCACTTAGATGATGCGTTCTGAGATGTACCAGGAAATTGTTTACATTCTTTATTCATAGAAAATGTAGATTAATACGAATATTAAATGTGTTTATTTTTCAAATAAAAAAAAGGTACTGGTTGCAATTTATTCTTTTATCAACAACGAACTTCGTCTTCGTGGGACGTCTTCAGACTATCTTAAAATTTTCCTTTTACAACATCTCAAAAGTCGTAAAATGGTTCCGTGCTAGATTGCAAGGAGCCATTATATTGTTTTTAAAATGTTTTAAGATGAAAAGGCCTCTGCAGGTTCACGTGATTCGACGCGGGCTTCAGCCTAGCACAGAGCAGTTTTATGGTTTTTAAAATGTTGTTACAGGAAATTATAAGATAATCTGGAGACGCCCCATGACGGCGAAACGCATTGTTAATGAAAGGATGAATTGCAACTGATACTGTTTTTAATTCAAATATTCCACATATGGTTGCTTTACCAGACTGCTTAATATAGTAGAAGATGTTTTGTTTTAATTTTAATGCATGTGCTTCACTGTAAACATGCCTCCTGTACTCTAGTTGGCTTACTTCCAGCAATCGAGTACTTATAAATCATTAAAACGTCTGACAGCGCAAGAAAATCACTATGTACCTGGTTCGCAATGTAACGTTCAGAAAATAACCACCAGTGTCCTCACAACGGAAACGGACTGCACTATCACTCATTTTTATGCATTGTTGTGCCAGCTGTCAGTTATTTTGTGTTTTACTTAATTATTTATGACTATGAGATTTGTCCTTAATATATGGAAGAAAATGTACAGAGTCTGCGTAAAAATATGGCAACACCACTGGAAATGCTTGCCTGAACACAAAAGCATATACTAACCAAGCCTGAGGGTTGCACAGTTGCATTCGACCTCGAATGGCTCCTAAGCAATGGCGTCAGTACATTTCAAGTGTTAGTCGTAGTGAGAACAGCATTCAGTGCAGTTCTGTCGGGGCGAAGCGAATTTGAAGATGGCCAAATGGTTGTTTTCCTATGGTTGTTGTTGTAGTTGTGGTCTTTAGTCCTGAGACTGGTTTGACGCAGCTCTCCATCCTACTCTATCCTGTGCAAGCTTCTTCATCTCCCAGTACTTACTGGAACCTACATACTTCTGAATCTGCTTCATGTATTCCTCTCTTGGTCTCCGTCTACGATTTTTACCCTCCACGCTGCCCTCCAATGCTAAATTTGTGACCCCTTGATGCCTCAGAACATGTCCTACCAACCGGTCCCTTCTTCTTGTTAAGTTGTGCCACAAACTCCTCTTCTCCCCAATTCTATTCAATACCTCCTCATTAGTTATGTGATCTACCCATCTAATCTTCTGCATTCTTCTATAGCACCACATTTTGAAAGCTTCTATTCTCTTCTTGTCCAAACTATTTATCGTCCATGTTTCACTTTCATACATGGCTACACTCCATACAAATACTTTCAGAAACGACTTCCTGACACTTAAATCTATACTCGGTGTTAACAAATTTCTCTTCTTCAGAAACGCTTTCCTTGCACATTGCCAGTCTGCATTTCATATCTTCTCTACTTCGACCATCATCAATTATTTTGCTCCCCAAATAGCAAAACTCCTTACTACTTTAAGTGTCTCATTTCCTAATCTAATTCCCTCAGCATCACCCGACTTAATTCGACTGCATTCCATTATCCTCGTTTTGCTTTTGTTGATGTTCATCTAATATCCTCCTTTCAAGACACTGTCCATTCCGTTCAACTGCTCTTCCAAGTCCTTCCAATTACAATGTCATCGGCGAGCCTCAAAGTTTTTATTTCTTCTCCATGGATTTTAATACCTACTCCGAATTTTTCTTCTGTTTACCTTACTGCTAGCTCAAAGTACAGATTGAATAACATCGGGGTGAGGTTACAACCCTGTCTCACTCCCTTCCCAACCGCTGCCTCCCTTTCATGTTCCTCGACTCTTATAACTGCCATCTGGTTTCTGTACAAATAGTAAATAGCCTTTCGCTCCCTGTGTTTTACCCCTGCCATCTTTAGAATTTGAAAGACAGTATTCCAGTCAACATTGTCAAAAACTTTCTCTAAGTCTACAAATGCTAGAAACGTAGGTTTGCCTTTCCTTAATCTAAGATAAGTCGTAGCGTCAGTATTACCTCACGTGTCCCAATATTTCTACGGAATCCAAAGTGATCTTCCCCAAGGTGGGTCTCTACTAGGTTTTCGATTCGTCTGTAAAGAATTCGCGTTAGTATTTTGCAGCTGTGGCTTATTAAACTGACTGTTCGGTAATTTTCACATCTGTCAACACCTGCGTTCTTTGGGATTGGAATTATTATGTTCTTCTTCAAGTCTGAGGGTATTTCGCCTGTCTCATACATCTTGCTCACCAGATGGTAGAGTTTTGTCAGGAATGGTTCTCCCAAGGCCGTCAGTAGTTCTAAAGGAATGTTGTCTACTCCCGGGGCCTTGTTTCGACTCAGGTCTTTCAATGCTCTGTCAAACTTTTCACGCAGTATTGTATCTCTCATTTCGTCTTCATCTACATTCTCTTCCATTTCCAGAATATTGTCTTCAAGTACGTCGCCCTTGTATAGACCCTCAATATACTCCTTCCACCTATCTGCTTTCCCTTCTTTGCTTAGAACTGAGTTTCCATCTGAGCTCTTTATATTCATACAAATGGTTCTCTTTTCTCCAAAGGCCTCTTTAGTTTTCCTGTAGGCAGTATCTATCTTACCCCTAGTGAGATAAGCCTCTACATCTTTACATTTGTCCTCTAGCCGTCCCTGCTTAGCCATTTTGCACTTCCCGTCGATCTCATTTTTGAGACGTTTGTATTCCATTTTGCCTCCTTCATTTACTGCATTTTTATATTTTCTCCTTTCATTAATTAAATTCAATATTTCTTCTGTTACCCAAGGTAAGGTGGATGCCTCCAAAGCCGAGAGAGCCGATGTGTTTATTGTCTGAAGAGGCACCGCGTCATACATTAACATCGCATAAGGATAAACGGAATATCAACTCCGCTAAGACACAAAGCAGACGAAAATGTTTGTAGGATGGTCGTGACAGACGACCATTGAAGAGGATTATGAGGAAAAAAAAGGTGCGGCAGCAGAAACTGTCTACTGTAGTAGTGAATGTCGCATTCGCGAATCCTGTCAGCAGCAAAACAGCGCCAATGGAGCTGACAATCTGGGAATTGCAGGGCGTGCTGGAATTCCAAAACGACTCATCAGTGATGCAAATGTCCGCAAGAGGAAAACTTGATGTTGAAGCCATAAAAAGCGGTCTTTGGAGCAATGGAAGAGAGCCATTTGCTCACATGAATCTCTTTTTTCACAATGTTTCCAACTTCTGAACGAGTTTACGTTCGAAGGGTGAAGCATGGCGGGATTTTGTGATGATATGGGTAGCCATATAGTGGTATTCCATGGGCCAGTCGTTATTCTGTAAGGTCGCTTTAGTACCGATGATTATGTGACAATTTTGTCTAATTAGTTCCGTCCCCTGGTGCAGTGTTAGTTCCCCATTCGTGATACTGTGTTCCAAAACGAAATGGCCCCTACTCATACGTCTTGAAGCGTCCAGGACTGAAAACGAATTGTCGCGTCACCTGTGGCCACCAAAGTCACCATATCTCAAAATTACTGAGCCTTTATGGTTCACTTAGGAGAGATGATTGTGCGGTAAGATTCCCTTGAAAGTTATACGGATCTTTTATTTAGCGATTCCGAGGAGACTGGAAGCTGTTTTGAATGCCAGTGGGTGTGGTTCAAATGGCTCTGAGCTCTAACTTAACTTCTGAGGTTATCAATCCCTTAGAACTTAGAACTACTTAAACCTAACTAACCTAAGGACATCACACACATCCATGCCCGAGGCAGGATTCGAACTTGCGACCGTAGCGGTCGCGCGCCAATGGGTTTCCTTCAGCGTATTAGGCTTGGCAATGTGTTGTGTTTTTGATGTTTCCATATTTTTGTCCATACCCTGCAACCATCTACTTTTTTCTTTTTTAACTAAAGCAGAATAGCAGTATCGAAGTTACGCTTACCCTTTTCTAAATGCAGAAGAAGAACGAAATGTAACTTTTTAAAAAGTTTTCCTGAGGAAAACGCAATATATTTCAAGAGATACCATCTTGAAGCTTAAGCTTCAAGACAGACAATGGAAATGAAGTCCCATGCTTCTTGACAGAGCGTAGGGGAACGATGCGGGAGACCCGCACCGCAGTACTAGGCAAGGCCCTAATGGAGGTGGTTTGTCGTTGCCTCCCTTTGACCATAATTGGGATGAATGATGATGATGAAACAGACACAACAACAACAACAACCAGTCATCTCCAGGCATATGAAAATCCCTGACCCCGCCGGGAATCGAACCCGGGACCCCGTGCTCGGGAAGCGAGAAGGCTACCGCGAGACCACGAGCTTGGGACAAGAGGGTCAAATGGTTCAAATGGCTCTCAGCACTATGGGACTTAACTGATGTGGTTATCAGTCCCCTAGAACTTAGAACTACTTAAACCTAACTAACCTAAGGCCATCACACACATCCATGCCCGAGGCAAGATTCGAACCTGCGACCGTAGCGGTCGCACGGTTCCGGACTGCGCGCATAGAACCGCTCGGTCACCCTGGCCGGCCAAGAGGGTCAACTTGGAAGCCAATTCGTCTAGTACGCAGGGTGAACACGAGATCCACCGACAAATTTCGGACGTTGTTAATGGCCTCAGTATGCCATCTCACACTGACCTCGCTCCCTCTAGCAAATTGACGATACCGTCGTTGCCTATTGGGGGACTCTAAATCAAATATGCTCTCCTCTGAATAGGAGACGAAATGACGATGAAATGGGATTTCGTTTGCGTCTGCTGCTTTCCTTCTGATGGTGTGTGCTTTGTCGTCTGCGCCTCCTGTAAAGCGAGAAAAAAATGGCTCTGAGCACTATGGGATTCAACTGCTGTGGTTATCAGTCCCCTAGAACTTAGAACTACTTAAACCTAACTAATCTAAGGACATCACACACATCCATGCCCGAGGCAGGATTCGAACCTGCGACCGTAGCGGTCGCACGGT
Source organism: Schistocerca serialis cubense (assembly GCF_023864345.2). Classification (NCBI taxonomy): domain Eukaryota; kingdom Metazoa; phylum Arthropoda; class Insecta; order Orthoptera; family Acrididae; genus Schistocerca; species Schistocerca serialis. The sequence continues at coordinate 441,961,201 of NC_064642.1, read as the reverse complement.
TCCGGACTGCACGCCTAGAACCGCGAGACCACCGCGGCCGGCCTCTGTAAAGCGAGAGCCTGATGTCAGCCAGAGATGTAGATGTCCGCCAAAGATATCGAAAGAAAATAGCCTTCATACTGACAAAAATTCCGCTGAAGCAAGCAGATTCCTAAATGTCGGAAAAGGTGGGGGTGGCCGCCAGTGCAGAGTTAATGAGTTTAAAGGCATTTCTAAAACTGTTATCACGATAAAATACACAGAAAACATAGATTAAACCGTGCAGATCAAGAGAATAATATTTTTTTAAAATTCATTTTTTGGACCGCCTTACGTGATATGTATTTTCGTGTGTATTTCTGAAAAATCTGTATTTTTTGTAATTGTTTATGGGTAAAATAGTGGAACAGTTGAAGGCTAAGTAGCGTACCGACGCTGAATGCCAGTTAAACAAAAATAATTCAATAGGCACCCCTTTTCCGAAGTATATCTTTTTCTTCTTCATATTCTTCTTCTCCTTCATCTTCCTCCTTACCGTTTGTCTTGCTTGCTGGCAGCGCCCACTGTTTTGGCTCCTGTATCCATTTTGTTCTATCTTTTGCGTGATCAGAACACGGGCCTGAGAACTTGAGATCTCCGTGCAGGGTGTCAACGCCGTCATTGCCCGGGTTGTCCATTTATTAAATCCAGTCTTTGCTATTGTTTTTACGTCTGTGAATTTGCCCATACCATCCTAGACGGCTTTCTTCCATCGCAGTGATGGAAGTAGGAAACCGAATGAAAAATTCCATTTCGCTGAACTGTATTATTAGTTAAAAATTCAGTGCCAGCTCTTCATGTAGGTTAATATTATTACTTTAGATGTAAGTCACAGAACGCTATGAAACGACTGAATCTACTGAAAACGGAGGTATGAAATCAAAAGTGATTCTCTGCTCTTAAAGGGCTTTATAGTCTATGTAGGTAGGGCACAGGTATTTCATCAATAAAATTATTTCTATGAAATTGTACATTATTTGTACTGAAATAGTACAGCAGGTAATGTTTCACGGTCAACTGGGCAGTGTCCACTTGTTTTCGCGGGGATGAATGGCACGTTTTTCATCGCGGCGATGGACTTCCACAAAAGGCTCGCGAGGGCGGCGGCGTGTGATTAAAGCGGGACCTCTTCCCCGACGGGTCCTTCTAAAAGAAAGTGTGGCGCAATTCCCAGTTCACTTTAATTTCCATAAAAGTGAAAGCAATGAGATCCCTCTGGTTCTTCAGGATACAAAATAATTATAACAAGTTGTCCTTTGTCACACAGAACTTAATTTAAAACAGCCTTTGTAAAACAGAATTACGTGAAAAAATTCCACCTTTCACTTTTCCAGAGGCTCTATCCGCCATGGCGCATAGCGGAGAGAAAGTAAAGTAAAGAGAGTGTTTGACGCTGAAAAACAGTCTGCCCCTCTAGCATCTTGTACCTCGGAAGCGAAGCAAATTGTGCTCACCGCTGCTGAATGCACTAGTAACCTTTTGAAGTTTCCTTACGAACGTCTCGCAGGATATATCTACTTATAGTCCATGGTCTCAATATTAATATGTTAAACATAACGTAAATCTGATAAGAATACTTGGAATTGACCCTGTCATGTATGAATGTATGTATCAGAAGGACCTCAATGTGGGTGTGACCACAGACTTTTTAAAGGATGGTATGGAATTCACTTGCTGTTACAGTCGCCACAAGAAACATGATAAAAGTAAACGTCGCGTTTCGTTTCAGCAATAAGTAAGTTTCAGTAGGGACAATATGACATACAATGAAAATGAATTCAACTTTCACTGCTACAGAAAAGTTGAGTATCTTCTTGTAGGTGATAGGTACAAAGGCATCTGGACCTAGTGCCTTCAAATCAGGTCGGGTATTCAAATGATTCAAATTGCTCTGAGCACAATGGGACTTAATATCTGAGGTCATCAGTCCCCTAGAACTTAGAACTACTTAAACCTAACTAACCTAAGGACATCACACACATCCATGCCCGAGGCAGGATTCGAACCTGCGACCGTAGCGGTCACGCAGCTCCAGACTGTAACGCCTAGAACCGCTCGGCCACACTGGCCGGCCAGGTCAAGTAATTTCCAGATTAAGCGTGACACTTTAAATAATATTGTAAGTCAAACTGGCCGAGTTAATAAATTTGGCTGTGAACTGAACCTTTAATAAAGTTAAATATGTGTGCAAAAACTACATTTTTTTATAAAAATTAGAAAATACTTACATTCCAGCTGTGTTGACATAAACAAAGCATAATATTCTGTACTCTCATGTATGTAGAGAAGCCACCATAATTATCATCAACCGTTTGACATCCATTGAAAGGTGAAGCCTTCTTTAGACGTTTCCACAGCACGATTGTCCCATAGCAGCACTACATTTCAGATGTCCCTACAGTAGAATTTGTCCAGCTTACCATGGAACAACCGTCGGACTGCTGTCTTGGCTTCATCGTTACTTGTGAATCGCTGTCCTGCCAAGTATTTTTTCAGCGGTCCGAAAACTTGGAAATCATTAGGGGCGAAGTCTGAAATACGGTGGGTGGTACAGAATCTTTCAGTGAAATACCCAGAGGTTTTCAGCAGTTCTGCTTGCCACATGCGGTATCGCATTATCGTGGAGCAGAATAACGCTGTCCACATCGAGAATCCCTCAGCGCCATCGCCTGATGGCAGCCCTCAGATATGAAAATGTGGAACAGTAATTGCCGGCATTGATGGTTGCACCTTGTGGCACGAAATCCAGCAGGAGAGGTCCACTGCTCTCCCAGAAGACCGTTACCACTGCTTTCCCAACAAATAGCGCTGAACGGACTATTTTTTTATTTTGTGTCGCAGGTAAACCCGGAGGTTTCCATGGTCTGCTGCTTGGATTACGGTGTGAAATGCAGTATCCTCATTTCACACCAATAGCAAAGCGCTCCACGAAATCTTCACCCTCCTTGGAGCACTGTTCCAAATGATTCAGTGAAGACATCATTCGCTTGTCTTTCATCATGTCATCCAACTGCTTAGGCACCCACTGACATGAAACCTTCCAATACCCTAAAGAAGGACGTTATAATCACTCCCGTACGATATGCCAAAATCCTTGGAAGTGGTAGTGATGTGCACACGTCGATCTGCTTCCTCCATTGCACCCACCCGGGAAATGTTATCCTCAGCGATGAACGCTGCTTCCCCCATCTTTCACCGTGATGCAAGACTTCACCCCCTTTGTCGAACTCACAACTTCACCACCTCACAGTTTGTGGTTCGGTGGGTTTATTATTGTAATAATAATCATTAGACATAGTCCCCAGTCTGCAAGTATACATTCTTGTCCAGTCCACTGAAAGAAATGTTTCTTCTCTCTATTTGCTAAGCGGAATCAGGACTATGATTATAAATGAAGATTTTAGTTCTAATTGATACATATATTTGGTAAAGTCTTACCCACACCACATTGTAATATTCATTATGTTCATACTGACAGTAAATCTCTTTATCCTAAACAGCACTATGAGCAGTTCAGAGGCGACCTCTACAGTAAGTTCCTACTAAATTGTCTTTCGCCCTGACTACTGATAATCCAAATAAATGCTCGCCAAAGAAGTGGAAAACAGTTGTCACCACTTGCCATGGATTTGTTAACACTATGGGCGGCACACTAACAGTTACCAGGTAGTCATTATTTTTATGCTAAACTGAAGGGTCATAGAAATTTTCACATTTCTAACATTTTGCGCCTTCAATTTTTCTTAAAAACGTGAATTCTGACCAAAATATTGCTTTGATCACGTTGAGACTTGTACCAGTTAATTTTGACGTACATCTGCACATTATGACCAATTTCTGGTTTCCTAGCTTTATTATTTAGCGACGCCTATTTTTCCTTAAAACGATGTATTTAGGTAAAAATATTGACCTAATCAGTCTGAGACTTGACAGTTTAAACATTATTACACTAAAGCATATGTTTATAAAGTTGTAACAGCAGCTTTAACTTTCAATTCAGTCTTAATTTCGGTGCAATACTCGTGTGCTACGCACAGACGTGTTATGATGACGTGGCGCTACTAGCAGTGAACTGGGGTAAGTCCTGGCACACTCGCTCGCCTCTGTATGTCTCAAACGATACAGCGTTTGTTTCGCCATATCAGCCCATATTTAGTTTTGTGAGAAAGAATTATTTCTGAACAAAATTAAATATTAGAGACAAGCGATATTATTATACCTGACCTCTTTTCAATGAAATTGATTTTTAGGAAAATTGCTTAACGCTACACACACAAAATAACTATATATAAAAAATGTTCAAATGTGTGTGAAATCTTATGGAACTTTACTGCTAAGGTCATCAGTCCCTAAGCTTACACATTGCTTAACCTAAATTATCCTAAGGACAAACACATACACCCATGCCCGAGGGAGGACTTGAACCTCCACCGGACATAGAAACATGAAATAAAGTTTTTGATAATTACAAATTTTTATACATATTTAGTCTTTACCTGAAAGAGAATTTTTCACTTTTCACTTTTCAGTACTCAAACATTGCATCACAATCTTAGGCACCAATGTGAGCGTCCGTACCACACTTTCACTATATCATTAGAAGCAGGGGTGGGAATTCACGTCTTCATTATATGTTTTTACGAAAAGGAAAGGGGATGAGTCACTGAAGATCGCGTCGTCCTTGCTTCCTTTCCCACTACAGCTTGTAGGCTGCCTTTCATTAACTCTCCATGTTCGCGAGAAACAGATAACATAGCGTAAGCTTGTGTTCTCAACTTAAACCTCAGGGAGGACGAAAAACATTTTATATTCTAATTTCCTGCGATAGTTTCAATAACAGAGATGTGACCAGAAGGAATATGGGCAAAAAGTTACGTCCGAAAAAACGAGACATTCTACTTCATAATTTTGCTTGCATCACGAACTTTGCATTTAACCTCTCCTTTCTCGTAAATCATAGCTTTTGTGCACTAAAGTTCAATTTATGTTCTTAAATAGTGACTTCTTGGGCTAGTTCGCGATTTGTTTTATTATTTTAGACGTTGCTTTAATTTAGAAAATTCAGCAACCTTCATTTGGTTCAATTATCGTACGGATTAGTATGCTAAAGGAAGTCATTGCGTTGACAGCAGTTTGCTTTGTTGTACACATCGTATTATAACATATCAATACTTTACTATCTGCATTTCTTAATACATTTGTTGAATTTTGTTGCCTGTATTTATCAATTAATTGACCATCTGCCTTAAAAAAGATTAAGTGTTTCTCAAACCTTTTTATGAGACATGAGGGAAATTATTCATCGATTGTCCCCTATTTAATCATGTATGTCAGCCTACTGATTTCATTTATCATGTTTCTCCCTATTTACGTTTTTACATATATTTCGACACTTCTTTCTCCCTTTCCTCTTCGTCAGCCTACTGAGCTCATTATTTACTTATACATTTGGTATGATCCTCAAAACTTTAATTAATATTAAAATGCTTCGGCCTGCCTGTATGGACACCAATTCTTACCCGTTTTTAACTTCAGGCAACGTTATTCCCAACTGAAAATTATTGCTTTATGCAGAGTCTATTGGATCAGATTTCACGAATTTTAAGCTTGAATAACTTCTCTTAATGCAAAGTATCTCTTTATTTTCGTACGTACTAACCATTTCTATGGACCGTATATATAACTTACTTATTTTAGCCATGCTTTTTCTATTATTGGTGCACAAAAGTTAACCATTGTTATTTTAACCTTCACAAAATTTCTCCTGTAAACTACCTGTCACATTCTTTTGTAAGTCGTCATTTGGGCGTAGTCATATTCGGGAATCATTCTTATTCACTAGGAAGACATTACAAACTAATTGCCTACATACAAAGTGAAGACGTATGTTCTTTACTTACTATGATAGGACAGAAGAAGGGAATGAAGCTTGAAAAGGAAATAAATTTTCATCCAGCTGGGACCGCACAGTACGCCAAACAGTGTATCCGCCAAAGAGTGGTAGGGACCTACAGTATCTGGTTACTGTTATTTTTACATTTCTTCAGAAGTACAATACTTCGTAGGCCTAGTTCTTTCTTACTCTTCAGATATTTCAAGGGGTATGCTTTCGCATGAGGCTTACTTATTACCCTGAATGGTCCTTGATAGACATGTATGAACTTCTATGTTTCCGCTGAAATTTGGTTTGTTGACCGTACCTTTGCCTCTATTTCTTCTAGGATATAGCTCTCTTCTGCATTAGTATCTAGCAGATTATTATTGAATTCAGTATCTTCCTGTAAGTAACCTTTATTCTTCATCATCTTAATAGACAGTTCCCAAGTTTCCTTATTACTGCCTATATCACTTCCTATAAAAGGCTCTTTTATTACCTGAGAGTCAGGTAAGGTTAAAACTATGTTGTTCCTGTCAAAATCAATCCTCCACTGATACTTTGTCAAAAATCTGTACCTATTAATATATTAACCCTTAAACCGAGCTCGATTAAACAGGGATAATCTATTATCACGTCACCTATACCAATGGGTATTAAAGCTTCGTGCTGTACTGGTCTAGAAACTTTTCCAGTAGCACCTATTATTTTCAGTTCGCTTACTTTTATGACAGTTAATTCACTAATATTAGGAACAGAATCAAAAAGTGCTTGGGACAAAGCACTTGCATCACTACCACTGTCAAGAAGACAACGTACTGTTACTCCTGAGATGTTAGCTTTTATAATAGAGTGAGTTATTTTACTCTGAACATGTTTCTCATAAACATCTTCTAATAAATCCTTCTCAAATTGTCTCCAGCTAAAGTAGTTTTGTTCAGTTGACAGTACATTCACACTTCGATTCTGAGATCATAAATGTGTACATTTTCTGTTTGCCTTTTCCAACCTGTCTACCAATTTTAAATCAAAGCACTTGACGACTCCCGCTACTTCCGTTTGTTGCACATCAGCTAAACTATTTTCTAACTCTGACAATGCTTCTTATAATACTGTCGTCAAGTTTTACAGTTTGCGACAAGTCAATACAGCTATTAGGTTCCTTGACCACGTTATTGTTGTTAACCCATTCATTCATCGATTCCTCCACTTTAAAACTTTACAAAACTGACTCTACTTTCTCTACCGCAACTTTAGCCTTCAGATCGCCATCATTGTCGAAGATGTAAGCTTTTACCTTATCTGCATCCATTTTTTTTTCATCAGTCTTCTGACTGGTTTGATGCGGCCCGCCACGAATTCCTCTCCTGTGGCAACCTCTCCATCTCAGAGTAGATTAGATTAGATTAAATTAGATTAGTACTTGTTCCATAGATCATGAATGCGACACTTCGTAATGATGTGGAACGTGTCAGGTTAGTGAAAGGTGTCTATACTAGATATTACATTAGACAAAAAATTACTTGACACTCAATAATTTTTTTTTTTTTTTTTTTTGTGGAGGTTGGGAAATTACCCACTTACTATATCCAAAAATTCGTGTAAAGAGTAGAAGGAGTTGCTATTAAGAAATTCTTTTAATTTCCTTTTAAATGCTATATGACTATCTGTCAGAGTTTTGATGCTATTAGGTAAGTGACCAAAGACTTTCGTGGCAGCATAATTTACCCCCTTCTTAGCCAAAGTTATATTTAACCTTGAGTAGTGAAGATCATCCTTTCTCCTAGTGTTGTAGCCATGTACACTGCTATTACCTTTGAATTCGATTGGATTGTTAATAACAAATTTCATAAGTGAATATATATATTGTGAGGCTACAGAGAAGATTTCTAGCTCTTTAAGTAAGTGTCTGCAGGATGATCTTGGATGAGCTCCAGCAATTATTCTGATTACACGCTTTTGTGCAAGGAACACTCTTTTACTCAATGATGAGTTACCACAGAATATGATGCCATACGAAAGCAGAGAATGAAAATAGGCGTGGTCCTACCGACAATCATTTCTTTTTCGATTTCTTCACATTTTTCATGCAACCATTTCGTCTTAGCTTCCATGCACTTCCTATTTATTTCATTCCTCAGCGACTCCATATCAGATTCAAACTCGTTAATTTCTTCCTCCCTATTATCTATAGCGTTATCTTGCTCTTCTTTGAACCATTTTTCCAAAGTATCCAAAGTATCCAAAATCCTGCCAACTATATTACAAGTGTGGTTTAACACAACACTGGTACAATATGTTCCTATATGATCATCCCTGAGCCGGCCGGTGTGGCCGTGCGGTTCTAGGCGCTTCAGTCTGGAACCGTGCGGCCGCTACAGTGGCAGGTCCGAATCCTGTCTCGGGCATGGATGTGTGTGATGTCCTTAGGTTAGTTAGGTTTTAGTATTTCTAAGTTTTAGGGGACTAATGACCTCAGAAGTTAAGTCCCATAGTGCTCAGAGCCATTTGACCCATTTTTTTTTTACTCCGTCGTTTGACTGACGCAGATCGTACGGTGGCTGGGTTCAAAGTGAAGCCTAGTCTTGCCTCTCAGGATATATGTGCATATGTGGCGCAGTGGACGGCCAAGGGAACGCCGCCTATCATTCGCCCTACGCACACGGCAGCAGTCTCTAAACGGCCACTTTTTCGGACACTTAATATTTTATAACACTGTCATTAATCAATTTACAATCTTCGAAATTTTTGCATACATGTAGGTAAGTTGGTTAAAATCACAGAAAAAGTTTTAGCTCGCTTGCATTGAAACTTTGCCTTCTAGAATTTTTAGAACGGAACTGACAATAGAACATGACCTCTGAACTACCACTTTAAGAGACCATGTATTGGTTGTTATTAACATCAAGGTCCTAAAACTTGGTACAGCTGTATTATTTAATAGGTTCCATCACGTGCTGTAGACAAAATTTCTAGCATAACAGACACTTAATCTACTACAAATAAGGACGTTTTTGTTCCAAATTTAGTTTTCAGTAAATTACTCGAAATCTATTAGAAGTAGCTTAATGGGGTCACGTAGTTATTATTTTTATGTTGAACTGAAGCGTCATAGAAATTTTCACATTTCTAAGTCTAATATTTAGCGCCTTCAACTGTTCTTAAAAAACTCGGATTCTGACCAAAATATTGCTTTAATCACGTTGAGACTTGTACCAGTTAATTTTGACATACATCTGCACATTATGACCAATTTCTGGTTTCCTAGCTTTATTATTTAGCGACATTTATTTTTTTCTTAAAACGATGTATTTAGGTAAAAATATTGACCTAATCAATCCGAGACTTGACATTACTCTAAAGCATATGTTGACAAAGTTTGAAGAAGCTACTTCAACTTTCAATTTCATTCTTAATTATGGTGCAATACTCGTGTACTACGCACAGACGCGTTATGATGACGTGACGCTACTAGCTGTGAACTGGCATAAGTCCCGGAACACTCGCTCCCCTCTTTATTTATCAAATGATACAGCGTTTGTTTCGCCACAGGTTCCCAAAGCCAGACAGTTTTTCCTACACGTCGGCAGCATTTCCCTGTAGATCGCGATGGGCGCTCGTCCCTTGCTCCACAGAAAACGAAACACTTCGTTGCTCTAACGTCGTCGACGTGCGAAGCACAACTGCCATCTTTAATAACTGAAACCAGCGCCGTACAGCTGAGTTAGAGACAGATTAGGCCGGCACGAACCAAGGAAGGTCCAGCGCTGCGAATGGGTATTTGGACTTCGCATTTACAGCCGTATTTTGGCTACAAAAAATAGGAACAAAGACTTTCTAACTTCCTCTCGTATATTCTTTGACCTTAATGCTGCATGTTTCCTAATGTCATCAGGTGGATGTTTCCGTGTTTTATAAGCTCTGGAAATTTAAGAGAGGACATCTTTGATAATTCTACCATTCATTTACGTCGCTTCATGTCTCACCCACCCGAATTTCCTAAACGTTACAGTAATATTTACGTCTTTCTGAACAGTATGTTTCCTGTATGAGATTTTCGCTCTGCAGCGGAGTGTGCGCTGATATGTTTTCTGATCAGTTTGTTGGTTTACATGTTTCTCATGTTTGTTTACATGTACTACAGTGTAGCACTTCAGTTTCTCACCGAGAAACCCTCAGTTCAAAAACGTTTTTTCTGACTGAAACGCACACCTCACTGCCGTCAATCGGAAATGTTAACAAATGTTGATAGTAAGCTTTCTGTTTCAGACACATCGAAAGTTTAACGTCGACAAAGCGTTTTAAAAGCATGAATTCCGTGTCTGTGAATTAAATAACTTGAAGAAATACGAGGCGTATTTTTTAAGTAAGTACTGTTTTGAAATTAAAAAAAGACGTGTTAAGATATCTCGTTAATTTTATTTTTACACGAAAGCATGTACCTTGATCTACTTTTCTACGTAATTATCGTCAATATTGAGGCACTTATTGTAACGTTGTACCAGATTTTGAATACCCTCCTCATAGAAGTATGCAGCCTGACTTGTTAGCCACTGCATCACCACTGTTTTGACTTCGTCATCGTCTTGAAGACGCTGACCGCCCAGGTGTTTCTTCAAGTGCAGGAACAGATGGTAGTCACTGGGCGCAAGATCAGAGCTGTACGGAGGATGATCTAGAGTTTTCCATCGAAAAGATGTGATGATATCTTTGGTCTGATTCGCCACATGCGGACGGACATTGTCGGCAGCAAAACGATGCCCTTGCTCAACTTCCACGGACTGTTGCTTTGATTCTGATTTGACGTAGGCCATCCATGTTTCATCGCCCGTAACAATTTGGCTTAAGAAATCATCACCGTCGTTGTGGTACCGCTCAAGGAAAGTCAATGCACTGTCTAAACGGTTTTGTTCACTTCCGTCAACATTTTCGGTACTCAACGTGTGCACAATTTTCGGTAATTCAAGTGCTCGGTCACAATGCCATACAAAACACTACGAGCAACATTAGCAAAGTCATCCCGCAAGGAGGAAATCGTAAAGCGTCTGTTTTCTCTCACCATATTGTCCACTTCCTGCACCAAACTTTCATTAACAAACGAAGGACGCCCACTCCGTTGTTCATCATGCACATTTGTGCGTCCTTCTTTAAATGCTCTCACCCACTTGCTTACCATTCCATGACTCATAATGTTTTCTCCGTAAACTGCACAGCTCTCACGATGAATATCTATCGCTTTTAGGCGTATAGTACTAAGAAATCTTACTTCACAGTCGGAGGGACTCACGATTATCGGAGGCATCCTAAACACTCCGTACACAACGTAGACAAGGAATAATCAGACTGTAATGGCGTCAGTGCGTAGATTAAGGTACAGGCTTTCATGTAAAAATAAAATTATTGAGATATCTTAGCACGCCTTTTTTAATTTCAAATTTTACTTACTTAAAAAAACAAGCCTTGAGCTACAACCAGACATTTCCTATATAAACAGTTTCATTTTTGTAAGAAGATGCGTTTAAGGATTTCATACATCTTTAGTTGGAGTAGTACATTTATATATATGCATCAAAGCAACGTTTTCATCGGTTGCATTTTGACCTCTGACGCTACCGTTTATTTTGTAACTAGTGGCTCTCTACATAATAAAAGACAGCTACAGCGGTCAAAATTCGGTCGACAAAAACACCATTAGACCGAGGAGAAGGCCGCTGCAGTCGTGGAAGAAACGTTGGTTTTTCTCCAGCAGCAGTAGTTTTTACATTATGACGCGGTACCAAACCCAGAAAACTTTTATGTCGATTATGTTGATGTTATATGCCAAATGATAATGGGTGAAAGCACGAAACTGTTGTTGACATAAATAAGACTTTATATACTGTGACTTGTTTCTACATCTCTCCAAATAATTCTTTAAAAATCTCGAGCTCATTTTCGGTTTGTGTTTATTTCTTTTTCTGTGGATAGAATCTCTGTCTACAGTTGCACTAAATACAAAATGTTACATGATTTTCAGATTACTTTCTAACTTTCTCAATTAATGAACTCCGTTTGTTGTTGTAGTTTAATAGCACTACATGCAACTAGTGTAATTTCATTAGGAAAACGCAGATATAGTCCATTAATAAGTACGTAGTCATTTTACAAGTTTCAGGATCTGCCTAGGTCTTCTAGGATTGTAGAGAGTGAAATTAATAGAATAGTGTTAGAGAGCCCGGGACACTGAATCCATGTTACGGTAAGTACCTCGATTCGTTCTGAAGGAGCCAAAATTGCGTATTTCTGATCCGCTTCCGCATGTTTTCTGCAAAATTGAAGTAAGGCTTTCACCGCAGGAAAATGTGCTGCGATGTCAAGGCCTGTTATGCGAGAAGTGTAGGACATTAGGCTGACGCCTCCGCATCCCATTTGCATGGAAAGCGGCAGACATAAACACTACTGCGGCTTTCATTCTGTTATGAGTTCCTGAAGACCTCAGTTCTGAATACATTCTGCTATGGCCAATAAATATTTAAGACTTGGAAGGAAACGAAAATACTTTCTACTGGCTTTAAAGAATTCTGCAGGTGAACAATTCCATTAAAGCGTTCTAGATATTGACAGTATGAAGCGATTATCACATCCGATGTATTGTAAGTGTGATACATGGAGTCCCCACCTACAGAGTACGCTGTCTGTGCAAACTACGCACCTTTGTAGCCTAGTGCAAGATAACAAGGCATCTACTGTTTATTTCAATTATTTAAACATATGAATACGTACGTCACTTTCTAATAAAATTATATTTCGGTTAGACACCTTGAAAAACTTGTGACAATATATTAACTATGTGCCGATTCCATACGTATATCACATAGAGTGTTTATATCGAGTTATGCTTATTACATGTGCACAAAACAATAATTTTATAGCTGTGAGTTATCGTGTTTATTAACTCTATACATATGATCCTGGTTGTTATATTTTGTGTATTCTGCATAAAAATGTAGGGGACAAGTTAATTTAAACTAGACCAGACGTTCCCTTTTCAGTCGTGTTTTATGATTTGAATTAAGTCCTTATAATTTTAAAGACTGTCTGATAGTACCACAGCCACGCATCCTCCACTAGCACCCCATCTCGTCCAGTACCTGCATCTTTACATACTTCTGAGCGATTTAACCACCTGCATGGGCACAGGTTTTTTTTTTTCTAACTAGCAATGAATGTGGTTTTGTAAGGCTTAGTGTTAATGAATTTAAAATTTAACTTTTTATTTTAATCTTCTGTCTTTTGTTAATGTACAGTTAACGTCTGTCATTCTCATGTTCTGTTAAAATTAATTCATGGTCTTATTACACCATTGGCCAAATATTGTCATTATAAAGCAATACACTAAACAATTTAAATCGCTTTATTCACAAGATTCATAATAATCACGGACTCAGTTAGGAGGTTTTGCTTTATTAATAGCCATTGACGAAATATTATGGGTGTCATCGTTAAAAGTTTTGTGCAGTAAGACAAATTCTAAAAGAGGAGCAGCAAATATTCCAGATTTCACTTTAATGGACAGTTTTAAATTGAAATTCTCATACACAGAGTGTTTCAAAGTCTTTGCATTAAACGTCTAAGGACGACAGATCACATCGTGTGGAACAAAATTTGTTAGAGACAAAATAGTCGCTGAAGCTTTTCGGCGACGCCATGTGTCGTTTTACTGAATTCGCCCACCGCGGGACGAAAAGATTAGAAAGAACCAGCAGACGCTACTAACCACATGTACAGTATCTGCATACTGTCTAACTTAGTAATTTGACAGAGTAATCTTCAAGAACGAAACCTTAATAATGAATGTCTCCAAGTGCAGAACGATATTTGAGAAACTTACTCGATTTCCTTTCAGTCGGAGCAGATTACTGAATCAAAGGCAACAAGCAACATATAGGATACAAGACGCCTACTGTCGCCGGAAAGCATCAGCAAAAATTTTTTCTTCAACAAAACTTGTTCTTCATAAAGTGATCTATTACACCTAGATGTTTGATACAAAGTATTAGAAACACTCTGCATGCATGAGTACAGTTTCTACCGCAGGTGAGTATAAAATTATTTGAGGCTGATGTCTGATGTTGCTGGGCGTTCTCGTTAGTCTGAAATACTTGCGTAGCATTAACAACTTTGTTGCGTGAATCAAACTAATCTTCAATTTCAAGTTTATTGTCCACAGTAATACTTCACTACTTCATACATAATAATGTTGACGGTATTTAACCTTAGATTTATCTTGTTGCCTCTGAAGAACTTTGTAAATGGTCCTTACTTAAATTGTCCAATACCAGTTTCACGAATATTTACTTATGTTTTCAACCAGTTTCGTAGAGTGACCTTGTTTCTAAAGCACACGTTTCTTCTGAAAGTGCAGGTGACCACAAGGTTGAAAAATAGCAGTTGCCACAAGGTAGCGATATTAGCAAAAGAAAACTCAGGAGGAGCAGTGTATCGGATCCCTTCCTGTGCATAGTCACGGGAGATATGCCATATTCCAGACTCCTATATCTTTCACAGAACTGGTAGCTTCTTAATACTGATGTGCAATTAATAATGTACGCAAAATAAATTGTGAATTCCGAACTGATAAATCGTGATATTATTCTTTTTTGCATATTTACGGAAACAAAATAGGTGCTCCTTTTGTAACATATCCTCTCACTAAGATGACAGTAAAACGATATCCCGTATTCTCGGTGACCTGCAGACGAAGTGGGTGAAAACTGACCAGCGATTACTGGAGCTATCTCAGTGAGACTACTGTCAATGTTTCTAATAGTAAATGGGCATGCACCTAAACGGACGCAATTGCTAGTATTTTAAAACGACGTATGAAATTTACCGCGAAATAATTGAAAATATTTCTATCTTCCTCGGAGGCAGTATGGATACATGTTACCTCCCTGGTTTTCATGATAGAAATACTGTAAACGTTACATCAAACTCCTACCATCGTCACATACGTGACAAAGCTCGACGATGGAAATATATCAACGGGAAATTATTAATCGTCTAGTGCTTCAATTTATATCGTTCACATCCGAAGCAGTATTCCAAGTGTGACAATATCTAAAATAATCCAGATGAATTATATGGAAAATTTTCAATAGTTTCAATGAGTCAACAACTGAAGCTGCACCTTTTCCCTGCAACCACGCTTCTGCGTTTTCTGCAGTCTTAGTTTTACATAATAGAATTTTTATAACTAGCAGAAGAACTTCGACTTTCTTTTGTGGCGTAGTATTTTTCGTCTTCCCCAAACATTTTTTCATTAAATTTCCTTTCAATATATTTTTACAGCATTTATGTATGCTGTAAATCAAGTAGAATACGACTGAAATAGTGTTACCAACATATCAGAACGAAAACGGTAGAAGGTAACAGTGACATTATACAACCAGTGCACGGTTTATTTTCTACGGAGCGTAGGTGAAGACAAAAGCAGAATGGACAACGAAAAATTCACACTGCAGTTCGTATGTGTTTGACATTATCTAGTTAGCGTGCATATTACCAGTTTTGACTTAAAACAGGGAGGTACTGACATCTAACGCATATGCCACTAAAACCTGTGGGTTGTTCTAGAGCTAGTAGAACTATATGTGTTGGGAGTCACTAATAGGGTCAGGCAAACAATCTAATGGATCAGGGAACAGCCTTAAGTATCAGACGTAATTATGAAGGTGAAGAACGTGAGGGGTTGGTATCAAAAAGCGAGAAGCAGCAACATGATTTGATATGGCTGAAGACTTTATTACATGGATAAGTATCATAGAAGTGGCCTTTATCCAGATTTATCAAGTGGATGATGATGACGATGCGCTACACTTGTTTAATTGTTGAAAAATCTCATCAGCAATTTGAACACACTTTTCGTCTCTCTCTCTCTCTCTCTCTCTCTGGAGCGGAAGATGTAGCCCTTCTGAGGGTTCCCCAGTGTACCTTTATTAACATTTACATTGGCAGCCTCAACTTACGTTCGCTCCATAATACACAATCCAGATACATGATTTTTCCACCACCTGTGTTCGACTTTGAACGCAGACGGCAGGTGGTAGCACTAGCAGTGGCGGGTGTATAACATGTATGTCGAGGGGATGCGGAAGAAGGTGCAGTCGGTATCATAATGAGCAAACGGAGCGACTAATTTGACGTCCAAAAGGGCATGATCATTGGCTTTCGGGCCTCGGGTGGAAGCATTTCGGAAATGACTAAGTTTGTAAAGTGCTTCTGTGCCGACATGGTTAAAGTATACTATGTATAGCAAAATGGCGCCATGCAAAACCGGCGACGATGCAGCTGTGGTGCACCACGGCCACAGATGACAGGAGAGAACGATGGCTGCAGAGATGTGTAAGGGCGAACATACAGGCAAATTGTGAGCAACTGACCGCCCAGATAGACCAAGGGGTTACCAACAGTATGTCTTCAACGACCGTCCAATGAACGTTGCTGTATATGGCCTTCGCGGCAGGCAACTGGTTCATGCACCAGTGCTGACGGCTATTTATCGGCGACGAAGGCAACTTGACGTCCACTGAATCGGGAATGGTGACTCACGTTTTACGCTCTATCGGATAGATGCCCGTCTGTTGTACAGAGTAAAACGTCTGAAAGCAAACGAGGAGGCTGCGTTACTGTCTGAGGAATGTTTTCGTTACACTCCTGTGTGATCACATCATTCTGATGGGTACAGTGGACCAACACAAGTATGCATATATCCCTGGGGAAGTTTGTCTTTCCTCGGTACGATAGCATTTATCAGTAGGACAATGCAAAGAGTCAGACAGCCCGCTGAGTATGTGCGCAGTTAGAAGAGCCCCAAAGTGAGTTTATCATACTCCCTTGGAAAACAGACTCTCCGGATTTAGAGACCCAATGTAGAATCCGTGGGATCTCCACGATCGGGATGTTGGCGCCATGTTTCATCAGGCGAAAAACCTTGCGCAACTGGCCATGGCACAGGCGTCCACATGGCTCCACACCCCTTTCGGTTCCTTCCAGAACCGCACTGACTCTGTTCCAGCACGTCACGTAGCGGTCTGTGACGCAAAACGTGGTTATTCAGGCTTCTGACAGGTGGTCACATTGATGTGACTGGACGCTGTAGACGCAGTGTATAACAGCGATTTGTTTTGAAAATTGATGGTGACCACACCATCTTATGACAAATTTTCCTAAATTTTTCATGTATTTTTGTGTGAATAGATTACTACAGTAAGCTCTTTTGGATCTCCTCACGATTATTGTGAAGTTTTCTTGGTGTGCACCATGGGAATAGCAGTTACTCTCCTTTGAATGAGGTCCATACATAAGGTAATTTGTAACTTGAAACTGTCTGTGTCATGACCTGAAACGCTAGCTGTTAATGGTTATAGACTGTGATGTGTCCGTTAGAAATTTTTCATACAACTTTCTAAAATTTGCATCAAACCAGTTCAATTTAAGTCCCCCAGTAGCTATACAAAAATGATAGAAGTGAGAGATTAACATACATTGCAGTATGCTGTGATTTCATAGCAGAGAGCTAGTTCTGCCCCACTCAGATAGTGGCACCAAGGCTGCTGCTGTTATCCCACATGGCCGTGAAGGCGCTGATGTCAAGAGGGGAGCCAAGCCAGGGCTACCCAGAATCAACGAGCTGTAGTCGGAATGGCGTAAGAAGATCCCTGGCAGCTCACAGCGCTGTTGCCGGCTTTCAACCGCATAACGTTAACGGCTGCAGGCGAAAACAGTAGCCGTCTACAGGGCTGGGGCAACACTAAAGCACTGAGACGCTGCCATAGACACGTTTACAAAGTAGCTTTAACGTTATTCGCTGAGGCAGGCCCGCGAAGCTGCAGTTCCCAGCCCGCTGCACCTGTCATGGATCGGCTTACACCGACTGAATTATAAGGGCCACAGCGACTGGAGGCCAGTCTATTGGAGAGTGGTGGAACAGCCTGTCTTGAAGCGTGGAGCTTAATGGCGGATGACAAGTAAAGATCTGAAATGAGCTCCGTATATTCGCTTTAAACTTGCCAGCAAGTTCTGTTACGTCATCTCCGATCTCGTCGTCCCCGTTTCCTGTAGACTCGACTCGCGTGTATTCGCCGCAGTCCACTCGTCAGAGTCTGTTGTCGGGTACAAGTGGACTTGACTCACTCAGAATGGAGAGGGAGTACACGAGTTCGCAAGTATAACCACGTACACGAGGCATTTGCGCTACACAAGCGTTCATTTTGAAACAGGGTTCCGCTATTAAACTGTGAAGTGCCTGTTCATTTATTTCAGAGTGCGGGTTTAAAACGTTTGACCTCCATAAACTACAGAAGCGACCATTGCTCCAGTCGATTATTATATACTTATCTAATAACTGATCGGTTAGCAGCGAATTTTGTGCGGTTTATACGTATATTTACACAATGTTAACGTTACTAAAACCAGCAAACTGCAGGGACGGATTCATGACCGGAAATAGAGGAAAAAGGATCCTCTGAACATGTGGCTGGAAACGCATCTTTGTCATGGTAGATGGTCCTGACGAATGACTGTACATACGACCACGTGCTGTGTGTTCCTTGCGTGTTGTAAATGGTTCAAATGGCTCTGAGCACTATGGGACTTAACTTCTGAGGTCATCACTCCCGTAGAACTTAGAACTACTTAAACCTAAGTAACCTAAAGACATCACACACATCCATGCCCGAGGCAGGATTCGAACCTGCGACCGTAGCAGTCGCGCGGTTCCACACTAGCGCCTAGAACCGCTCGGCCACTCTGGCCGGCTGCGTGTCGTAGCTTGTGTGATTGACGCAGCGCATTGTAAGCAGCAGAATGGTCCGGTATTCATGTCGGAAACGAGCTGAGAAGTTGTTTGTGTACGGCCATGCTGATGGAATTGGTCGAGAAGCAGCATCGCTGTACCAAAACAAACACCCTCACAGACACCAACCACATCACACAACACTTCAAGCCCCTTTTTGGCGTTTGTGTGGTCATGAGCCCTTTCAGACAGACGAGCGTGCAGGTAGATGGCGGATTGAATATACACCAGATTGGGAGCTTGTTCGTTTGAGTATCCTGTAAAAACTGGTCCTCCAAATCTAATGTACGCACAGTTCACTGCCTCCCTGCACGTTAGTCTGTCTGAAAGGACACATGATCACACAAACGCCCAAAAAGGGCTTGAAATGTTGTGTGTTGTGGTTGGTGTCTGCGAGCTTGTTGATTCCGGGTGGCTCTGGCGCGGCTCCGCCTTTGTTTTGGGATAACCTTGCTGCCTCTCGACAGTTTCCATCTGCTAGGCCGTACACAAACACCATCTCGGATTGCTCGCGATGTGAATACCGGACCTCTCAGCAGCTTACAATCCGCAGCGTCAATCAGACAGCCTACAATACACAAGGAATACACCATACATGGTCAGAGGAATTGTCATTCGTCAACGCCATCTACAGTGGCAACAATGCATATCCGGACACACGTTCATGGAAACTTTTCACCATTTCCAGTCAGGAATGCGTCTCTGCAGCTTGTCGCTTTTATTGGTGTTCACTCTGTATAGATAACACCTTTTTGAAGAGTGTTGCAAATTTGTCTTAATATATAACACCTGTCTGTAGAATGTCTAACAATTACGTCGTCACATTCACACTCAGGAAGCGTTACCGAATTTGTAACGACAATACCGGGAAACATGACATAAGGGTAAAATGCTACCGCTGAGTGGTGATTTATTATTAAAATTAATTACGAAATGAGTGACTCGCTGCCACCACATAAATACAAGTTATTAGGATCAAATGAATCCAGACTTAGCGGGCTTCTTTGTAGCAGGGTTGCAGCAGTGACGTTGCTCTGTGCTCAGTTTTCGTTTGCTGCAACACACATCTGGGGAGGAAATGTGTAAAATATGAACAAAGTTGCCAAGCTGCAGAAAAGTGCCATAAGAATGGCCGGCCGAGGTGGCCGAGCGGTTCTAGGCGCTACAGTCTGGAACCGCGGGACCGCTACGGTCGCAGGTTCGAATCCTGCCTCGGGCATGGAAGTGTGTGATGTCCTTAGGTTAGTCAGGTTTAACTAGTTTTAAGTTCTAGGGGACTGATGACCTCAGAGGTTAAGTCCCATAGTGCTCAGAGCCATTTTGAACCAGCCATAAGAATAACAATCAAAAATATGAGCCTAGTCCATTCTAAAGATCAGCAAAGAACACTGGTGAACTGAACTCCACTGTGTGTGTATGTGTGTGTGTGTGTGTATGTGTGTGTGTGTGTGTGTGTGCGTGTGTGTGTGTGTGTGTGTGTGTGTGCGTGCATTTACCTTTCAGTTACACACCTAAAGAATGACAAATGGCTCTGAGCACTATGGGACTTAACATCTATGGCCATCAGTCCCCAAGAACTTCGAACTACTTAAACCCAAATAACCTAAGGACATCACACACACCCATGCCCGAGGCAGGATTCGAACCTGCGACCGTAGCGGTCGCGCGGCTCCAGACTGAAGCGCCTAGAACCGCTCGGCCTCTCCGGCCGGCTAAAGTATGACATTGATAATTATTGCACATAGAGCTCTGTCGACGAACATGGAACAAGATCTAGACAGAACTTCCGTTTATCAAGACAGAATAAACATAAAACAGAAAACAGCATTTTCTATCAAGCAATTAAACTGTTCGATAAATTGGGATATTAAAGAAACAGCCATCACAAACTTATTTAAAAAATACAGTTAAAAAGTACCTGTTAAGCAATACATTTTACACACTGAAGGATTACTTAAATAACACAGAACAGGGTTTCTGGTATAAATGTAACGCACACGTAAATAAGAACAACAGTAATAAAATACTTGACATTCCATGTAACACTTCGACCCTATATGTTTTCCTTCATTTTTTTCTTTTCTGTAAAAACTTATTCCCAAAACTGTGCAGTGCATAATATTGACATTTTATCCTCTTTCTGTGCCATAATGCCTCACCCGTTAGAGAGGGAGGATGACTCAGTTTCTCAGGCTAGCAAATGGGGAGTAACGGTGTACAAAATTGTCCTGACGTCAGCTGATAGCGTTTGTAGTGTTATGAAGCAGTGTGGGTTCAAATTGCACTGAGCACTAAGGGACTTAACTTCTGAGGTCATCAGTCCCTAGAACTTAGAACTACTTAAACCTAACTAACCTAAGGACATCACACATATCAGTGCCCGAGGCAGGATTCGAACCTGCGACCGTAGCGGTCGCGCGGTTCCAGATTGTAGCGCCTAGAACCGCTACTGCCGCTCCGGCCGGCGAAGCAGTGCGAGTGTAGTGCGTGCTGCGGCAACAGGGGATAATGAATGAACAGCGTAGCATTAGCCTTTTACATTGTTAAATAACTTATCTGTAAACCAGTATTGTACACTAGAGGTAATCCAAATGAAGCAGCACTGTTTTAAAGAGAGTGGCATTCTATTCGGGAGGGTGGAGGCTCATCTTTTCATCCAGCCATCTTGGTCTAGGTTTGTTGTGGTTTCCCTAAGTCACTCGAGGCAAGGTTATGGATGGTTCCAACTGAAAATCCACGACCGAATACCAGTCCCATCATTCTCATAGTGCACGTAGAATTCTGGAAATGTGCGATTATGTGTATCAATTTAGTTTTTATAATAAATGTCCGAAAGAACAGACACCACACAGTCATGTAACTGATTCACCTAGATGGGCGATAGATCCACATTCTTGAGTGCGGATGCACAAGTGCGTCCAAACACCTGTGGGAATCTCAGCGTAGCGAGTATGGAAGAAGTGAACAGAGATAGCGAATAGGTGGCACTCGGTACGAATGTGGGTTGGCCGTGATGGTTGACGAGATAGTCCGCCCACTTTCGGTAACACTGTGCCCGGATAGCGCAATGGTTAACGCACCTGCAAGTAAGCATGAGATCCTGGGTTTGAGTCCTGGTCCAGCGCACATTTTTCACTCTTTGTCACTGATTCCGCACGATGTCCTAATGCAGTTGACATAGGTAATCCCTTTCCTTCCCTTTCTCACCCCTCAACGTTCAATGAACATATAGTATTCTGCACAAGTTGGCAATGTATTACTACCACATTTAACTGAATATTATGTACTGTTCATTCTGCCTTGTTCTGCAATAAGGAAGGTTATGTTGCTGATCCTAGTTATCATTTAATTATTTAATTTTGTATCTTAAAGGGTTATGAACATATGAAACAAGCTAGATTTATTTGAAGTTTGTGGTCTGGGGTACAGTGTAATTTAATTCTACAGGTTTTGGTATGATTAGAATCGACTATTCACTCATTAGACCCTGTTGTGTTCATTGTGGCTTTTAACTGCTGCTATCTGACTCTTAGGCCTCAATTTTCCATACAATTTTGCTCTGTTCTTGTATCTTAGATGGAGAATTTTCATTGATTAATGTTTTGCTATATTCATTGTGAATTACTCAGCGGTTATTATTCTGCCGTTACTGTGCGCATTTTAATATAAAATTTGTTACTTGTGTGGGATTATCTTGGCTTGTAGAGAACATGAACCAAGAACAAATCGCTCCTCTATTGTGTTTCATCTACGAGCAACTTCTGCACGTCAATTATGGTTTAGTAAATATTCACTTTTTTATACTTTAGCTTGGGCGTATTACATTACCGAGTGTCATTCATTGTGGAGTAACAAGTGAGTTTGCTAACTATGTGCTCTTTTGTTCGCTTTAGCGATCATGTGTTTCCCACAACTAGTGACCGTATTACTTCGAGATGCACCAAACTCTTTTTTAAAAGTAGTAGTGCACGCATACTGCTAAATGAATTCTGGGAAGTTCGTGATTTTGTGTGTTCCTTATCCGTTACTTGGTGCACGTAGCACCTGAGTTTAATCCGTCGTCGCCGGCCTGAGTGACCGAGTGGTTCTAGGAGCTACAGTATGGAACCGCGCGACCGCTACGGCCGCAGGTTCGAATCCTGCCTTGGGCATGGATGTGTGTGATGTTCTTAGGTTAGTTAGGTTTAAGTAGTTCTAAGTTCTAGGTGACTAATGACCTCAGAAGTTAAGTCCCGTAGTGCTCAGAGCCATTTGAACCATTTTTAATCCGTCGTCCATCAGACGCGCACGAACATTACGAGAACCTGAAGTTCTTTTATCAACATTTTACTGGATTTCCCGTCAATTATATCAATTTGAAAACGTTTAGTAGTGATTTCAGTTCGTTACAAGTGTATAGGTCAGTGATTCCCCTATGCAGTCGTGAATGTGAAGTTAATAGTAACTAAGGCGAATTAATACACTATGTGATCAAAAGTATCCGGACACCCCTAAAAACATACATGTTCATATTATGTGCACTGTTCTGCCACATACTGTCACTTTATTTCAGCGACCTCAGCAGTCATTAGACATCGTGAGAGAACAGAATGGGGCGCTCCGCGGAACTCACGGACTTCGAACGGGGTCAGGTGATTGGCTGTCACTTGTGTCATACTTCTCTGCACAAGATTTCCACACTCCTAAACATCCCTAGGTCCACTGATTCCAATGTGATAGTGAAGTGGAAACGTGAAGGGGCCCGTACAGCGCAAAAGCGTACAGGCCGACCTCGTCTGTTGATTGACAGAGACCGCCGACAGTTGAAGCGGGTCGTAATGTGTAATAGGCAGACATCTATCCAGATCATTACACAGGAATTCTAAGCTGCATCAGCATCCACTGCAAGTAACATGGCAGTTAGGCGGGAAGTGAGAAAATTTGAATTTCATGGTCGAGTGGCTGTTCATAAAGCCATACATTACGCCTGTAAATGCCAAGTGACGCATTGCTTGGTGTAAGGAGCGTACGATTGAACAGTGGAAAAACGTTGTGGAGTGGCGAATCACGGCGTAGGCGGTAATACCTCTCATGTTCTTTCCTACGCTGTCCAGAGAAATCTGCGTTAGCTGAGCACGCGTTAGAAAACGGTCACGACATAAAATTTGACGATACCTCTGTCGTGGCTCGCACTAACGTCTTCTGGGACAGTTTAATAAAGGAAGCTATTGAAATAAAAATTACAGCAAACACCGTAAATAGAGACGGTGGCTTGCAGCTCAGCGCTGCGTGGGATCCAGCGATCGCGCGGTTGAAGAGGACACATCGCACGCCGACTCAAAACATGCCCATATAAGGGAATGCCACGGGCACTAGTGACGTCACAACCGGCAGCTAGCGTATATAATGGCACACCAACAGCCCAATGGCAGTCATACAAGTAGACAATGGCCAAGGAGTTCTGGGCCGAAAGCTCGTGTAGTTTTAAGCAATTGACGCGGTTGGAAACCCGAGATCATTTTATTTAATTTCTCTCCGTGTTTTCGTGTCTGTATTAGAGTGGGGATGTTACACAAATTTTATCCCGTTTGCGTAGCACAGCAGTTCTCTAGAGTTTAGTTTCAATCCTTCCCCCCATGCACCAAACCTTTTGCAGTGCTTTCCATTACGGTACATTTTATCATCATCATCTATACTTCGAGGAATTAGATTAACTGCCTGTTCAGGCTTCATTCGTGATTTTTGGGATCATCTCGGTTTGGACCTGCCAGGGTGTCTTTTTCCTCTTGGATTGTATCCCAACACTTGGTTCGTCAGTTTTCCTTTTGGAATTCCACTCACATGTTCTTTTCACCTGTTTCTGCATTCCTCTGTTGAGTTGCTTATCCATTACGTTCGTCCCTCAGTTGTTAATTTCTAAACCACTTTTGGCGTGTGCAGCCCTTCACTGTCAGATATCTCATCTCAGCTTCCTATTTGCGAAACCACATTTCCTCTCTTTTAGTAGACACGACACAGTTTTATAAAACTAACGTTTGTTTCCTTTGTAACTCCGTTCTTTTAGATTATTTTCTTAATAGTGCCATAAAATTGGACATCTTTTTCGAAAGAAAGAGCTTCACAAATTGAGGAAGTTAATAACGTGTTGGTCCAACTCTGGTTCCTATGCAGTTATTTGACTTGACATTGATTGATAGAGTTGTTGGATGTCCTACTGGCGCTTTGGACCACCAAAATCCCGAGTTGATTGGAAGGCTCTGCCCATAACACTTCAACGTTCTCAACTGGGGTGAAATAAGAACTTGCAGGCCAAGGTAGCGTGTGGCAATTAGGAGGACAAGGCAGTAGAAACTCTCGGCGCGTGCGGACGAGCATTACATTGCTGAAATGTAAACCTAAGATGGCTTACCATGAAGGGCAACTAAACGGGGCGTAGAATATCGTCAACGTACAGCTGTGTAGTAAAGGGTGCTGCGATGACAACCAAAGTGGTCCTGCTATGAAAAGGAATGGCACCCCAGACCATCATTCCTGGTGACAGGCTGGTGTTCCACCGCTGTCCGGGGCGTCTCAATTCGAAGCGGGACTCATCACCGAAGATAATTCTACTCCACTGAATGAGATTCGAGGCCGAAAGTGCCCGACATCACTGCAAACTGGCTCGTCTGTATTCGGAGGTGAATTGTTGTCGGCGCAAGGGAGGCCGTGAGCTTAGCCCCCTTCCTGTAAGCCGCTTGTTAATAGATCTTGTAGTCACTAAAGCATCAGTTGCACGTTGGAGCAATGATAAAATTGAATCTGGGGCTCTGAGTGCCTCTCTGGTGATCCTCACGTTCTGTCGCCTCTCTAGGTCGACTGCTTCCTTCTAGATGCTGGTGGTAAGGTCTTATGGGACCAAACAGCTGAGGTCATCGGTCCCTAAGCTTACACACTATTTAATCTAACTTAAACTAACTTACACTAAGGACGACACACAGACTCATGCCTGAGAGAGGACTTCAGCCTCCGACGGGAGGAGCTTCTCGGACCGTGACAAGACGCCCGAGACCGCGCGGCTATCCCGCTCGGCCTTCTAGATACTGCGTTCGGCCCAGATCTACCCGTACCTGCCCATATCGTCGAATAGTGGCATCGCTCCTATCAAATTTAGAGTGGTTCGCCGATTAGTCCAGCCAGCTTCTTTGAGCGCAACTGCATATCCTATCGCAAATGTTGATGGCTGCGTATATTGATCACGCGCCTGTCTGCGAGGCATAGTTATTGTCGTACTGAATATACGGAATGAAATTCGCAAAAGACCTCATGTCGTGGATGTTCACATGTCCCCTGCTTACTAAACTTGCCAGCTGGGTTTTGAAACTGCGTTGCAGCGTCACTCATTCATCCATCGGCTGACGAAGTTTACAATTTTGCATTTTCCGTGCATACCTGTTTGGATATCAATTTGTATAACTCTTTCGTCGTGCGTCATGTTTTTGTCTTACAATATAATACTGAAACTGATGCAGTTTGATGTCTATATCTCTATTATTTAAACAATAAATGCTTGAATTGAAGTACTTTAGTGGCTCTTGTCTCATTTACGATTTCTTACCCTAATGGTTAAGCCCGTGGGATATCAGTAACGGCTGGCTGTTTTCTAGGGTTCGCAGTTGGTGGAACGCCTTATCATTATCTATTTGGTAGATCAAGTGGTGCTTACCGAGCATGAACCAAATTATCGTCTGACGTTGGAGTTATCGGTTGCAGCGGGTGAAATATGACGTACCGGTTACATCTGGCACTAGCGTCATCTGTTGTTACATCACAAAGACTGTTATGTTTCTCCGCTACTATTAATCAAGTCCACCTCCTCCTCCCTCACCCCCCCGCCCCCGCCCCCGCCCCCCACTTGGCCCGCCCTCATTTTCAAAGTGTGCCGTATATGTCGAGATTACTTTTGAGATATGGAGGCGGACAGGAAAGGTCTGATGCGAGTCACAATGGTCTCATTTGCTTGGCCAGCAGAAGAGGGGCCTGACCTGTCCGAAAGCGGCGACATGGGCCGCGCAGCCCGGGGCGCTGATTGCGAGTGGCGCGGCGGACGGCGGCGCTGGCTGTCCCGTCCGACTAGCGCCAGCTGCGCCCTGCAGATTGGTCGGCGGGAGCGGCGGCAGTTTTGCTGCGTCGCCCGTGATTGCCGGCGAGTGCTGGCGCCAGTTTTCGGCGCCTCTGTCGCCCTCTGCAGCGGGCGCCGCGGCTGGAGTCGTCCTAGGGGCGCGACTACGACTCGGGGAGGGGATACAAGTTATCTGCACGTAAATGCGAGCGACGCAGACTGCGGAGTCGCTCCAATTAGCCCGCAGGCGACATGGAGGCGCCGACAGCGAAGACTCGCTATCCCGGCAGTCAGCAGTGCTCTAATGAACGCACACTCCGCCCTGCTGCTACCTTCACCGCGTGGCAAGGCAAGGTTGACTGTATTTGCGTCATTTTCCAGGTTGGCATGACTTGGGACTGATTGAGCGAGACTGATTTGCGTAACTATTGCGGGACGACAAGTAGTATGAGCTACTGAACAGATGTAGAGTCTGTTAAATAAGGTCGTGATCCTGTTAATCAGTAGAGAAATGTATTTGACAACAAAATGAAACATGGACATACGAGGTGCGACTATAAAGTAATGAGATTGATGTGGAAAAAATTGTTGCTTAATGTTTTAGTCAAGTTTAGTGTTGTCTCCTTCAAAGTAGTTCCTTTCCTATTGCACACACTTTTTCCAGCGCTTCTGCCATTGATGGCAACATTTTGGAACTCATCTTCTGTAATATCCTCCAAGACCCTCGTCACAGCATTTTGAACATCTTGTTGTTAGAAAATGGTGTCTCTTGACCGCCGTTTTGACTCTTGGAAATAAAAAAACAAGTCGCACGGAGCGATATCTGGTGAATGTGGCTGTGGTAGTACTGAAGCCGGCCGCGATCGCCGAGCGGTTCTAGTCGCTTCAGTCCGGAACCGTGCTACTGCTACGGTCGCAGGTTCGAATCCTGCCTCGGGCATGGATGTGTGTGATATCCTTAGGTTAGTTACGTTTAAGTAGTTCTAAGTTCTAGGGGACTGTTGTCCTCAGATGTTAAGTCCCATAGTGCTCAGAGCCATTTGAACCATTTTTTGTAGTACTGAAATTTATTTTGAGGTTAAAAATTGCTGTACTGACAGAGCAGTGTGGGATGGCGCATTATCGTGATGCATAACCAAACTATCAGCAATGTTGGCACGGACACGAAGAACTCTATTACCAAGTCCTTCTAAAATTTCTTTGTAGTGATATTGGTTAACTGTTTGTCCAGGGGGCACCCACTCTTTATGAACAATTCCCTTGGAATCAAAGAAGCACACAAGCGTTCATTTCACTTTTGACTTTGACATGCGAGCTTTTTTTGGTCTGGGTGATCCCTTTGAGCATCATTGCGAACTTTGGCGTTTTGTCTCTGGATCGTACTGAAAAAAACAACTTTCACCACCATTGATAACACGGCTCAACAATTCTGGATTGATTTCCGTTTGCTCTAACAGATCGGCTGCCACGTGTTTCCGTGTTTCTCGCTGTTGTAGTGTGAGATTTTTGGGGACCACTTTTGCACAAATCCTTCTCATACCAAGATCTTCAGTCATTATTAGACGAACCGTTTCTCGATTGATGTTCAGTTCTTCTGCAACCGTTTTCACGGATAATCTTCGATCAGATCGTATGAGTTCACGCAAACTTGTAAAGTTGACATCCGTCCGTGAGGTTGATGGTCGTCCACTGCGGTCTTCACCTTCAACATTCGTTCTGCCTTCACTAAACAATTTATGCAAAGGAAAAACTTGACCTCTTGACATAACCTCCTCTCCAAAAGCCTTCTGAAGCTTACCGTAACTTGTCGTCTCGTTTTCATCCAAATTAACGCAAAAAGAAATGGCATACCGTTGCGCAATATTATGCGGTTCCATTTCTCTGACGAGAGACACAAACACGTGTTAACTTATTACAGCACCACTCACGACTGAAGAGTTGCATCGGTGTGCCGCTTGTACTAGAAGCAGCTTATAGACCAAGGTCAAAGTTATTGTGCAGGGTTGCCACAACTTGCAAAGAACATCAGTCTGATTACTTTGTCGTCGCACCTCGCACATCACACATGAACAAAAGAAAAATGTAATCACAATTAATGATATGTTCAGTCACCTGCGGCGTCGATAATTGCGTGAAAACTCCGAGGCAGGATTGAAACTAAGTTGTCCGCGGATTCACGAGGAAAACACCTCTGGACGCATCGAATTTGTGTTGACAGATGTTTCAGAGCGAAGATATTCCTTGCAACTTCTTTTTTATATAAGGCCATACACGTTCAATATCAGGCGACTGTGAGGGCCCATCCAGTGCCTGCACACCTTTCTTCTTTTTCCAGTCGCTGCAAAGACAGCTGTTATGCTTCGAATTATTGTCCTCCTGCAGTATTCAACCTTCATTCTTGCCTATAAACCAACGTTTGTCAGTCGGCGTCAACCATCTTTGATAAATTTGTAACACCCTCTTTGCCTTTAAATTGTTGTTAAATACGTGCAAATTTCCGAAACTCAGTTTTGAGAAACATCCCCAGATATGCTTTATTGACATTGCATGAAGGACAAAAGGTGAGTCTATTGGTCTGGGAAAGAGCTGAGGCGACATCTTTTACCAACTGTGTGTAATACCGACCACGCTCGCACTTAACAGTCTGTGTGTGAAAACGTATGTTACAGCTTATGAAGACCAGTGGCTGGCCTCGGAATAAAGCAGACCAGGTAAAAATATGTCATCTCTAGGAAACATTGCAGTATTATCTTCTAACATCGTCTCAAGTTTTTATAATGACGTCACTTCGGCGGAGTACTGAGTCCACAAGTTTCTGCAGCTATGCTGCCGCGAGCTGCAACCACTCATTAATGATTACAACCAGCAGGTCACCACTTTGCTAGGATATTGTTGCTGCGTTTCAGAGGGTTCCATATAGTTCTAGATTTTTCCGTGGGATTAAGACAGAGTGACACTGCCAGTGTGTTCTTCAGTTCAGTAACATATACGTGCAGCCCTGTGAACAGGACTGTTGACGTCACAGGAAACGGAAGTGCCCCCAGCATATTCTTCATAATGATGTAGAAGAAACGTCGACATCTGGTCACCGAGGACGCTGAAACAAATGCTGTTTCATGTTCATGAACCTGAATGAATCAGTCCAAGTCGCGGTCCGAAAAACACCCACAAAACTAGGCGGCTGGTATTATCAAAGATACACCCTCCAATGCTGGTGGCGGACTGCAGTGAAGTATGTGGCCGGAGGTTATGTGTGTTTGTCGCTGCTATGTCTGAAGGTCTTTCCCCGGTCATTACCACTGTAACCACCATTTTGTAATATACCTCTACGGTAAGGAGATTATTTGACAGTGCCGACGCTGTGAGTCACTATGGAACAACAAGGTCCATTTGCTGCTCTGCCTCACCTTTGCATCGCGGTGCTGGGATCAGAAGCCAACATTAACGTTCCTTAAATGTTAGGAGCTATTCACTGTTTTCCAGGCACATCGTATCTACCACAGGGTGGAACGAACTCTTTTTCGTTAGCAAATTTATGCAGCGCTGAGAGACTTGGCGCTAATTGATGGGCAGCTTTTGGATATTTTCTGTTAACTCAGAGGCAGAATGAGTCGAGACGACTGGGGCAAGATCATCAGCGACACTAACAGGAGCACGTGGAACGAGCTCGACCGCTGCACCGAATGACAGCAGGAAAGACACTAAACATACAGAAAATACGGAAGGAAGATTTACAAGTCCATTCCCGAAGTGTCAACACAGTTCCAAATCTAAGTGAACGTCTCATGACCTGAGAAGAACTGCCAGTCATACAAAAAAAATCTCTAGAAGG
The DNA here is from genome assembly GCF_023864345.2 of Schistocerca serialis cubense. Classification (NCBI taxonomy): domain Eukaryota; kingdom Metazoa; phylum Arthropoda; class Insecta; order Orthoptera; family Acrididae; genus Schistocerca; species Schistocerca serialis. The sequence goes on along the minus strand of NC_064642.1, from coordinate 441,930,564 downwards.
TACCTGCAGATAATATGATTACTAACAGTGAAACTGTCATCTGTAATCAGGACACTACTTCGAGAAAATCTACGATCTTGCAAACCTGAAAAGTGAAGAGTTACAATCCATCAAGAGTCTTAACGCCGACAAGAACGTATTGGTTCTGCCTGTCAAAAAGGAAAATGCTACCGTTGTAATGAAAACTGACGATTGGGAGCAGGCTATACGTGAGCTACTAGATTCAATGACGTACCGAAAGTTGAGCGTATATCTATCACAGTGGATCTCAAGGAATACAAATAGTTCTTAATGGCATCCTCTCCCTCGGAAGACGGGGCGCGTGAGGAAGTGGTTTCGAGATGAACCCAGTGAAAATTACAAGAAATCCTATCAAGTAACATTTATTTTACAAAGTTTCAGATCCAGTGTTAACTCGTAGTCAGTCAGAAAACATACAGTTAAAAAAAAGAAAGAAACACACACACACACACACACACACACACAACCTCTAATAAATGCCATCCTTACTCACTTAGAAACAAAAGATCATTTCATCTGCAATAAAGTAGATAAATGTATATTCACAATTAAATAATTTTGCTTTAAAACTACCACGAATAACTAATGTCTGTATGCATGAGGCTGGTACCACAACAGCTTTAAATTTATGACTTGTGCTCTTCAAAAGAGCCTACGGACAAAATGAAACAGAGGGTAAGAACGAATTTATCTCATTTCGCCTTTCAGTTCTTTTCTCGCATTTTCTACGTTTTAACCACATTGTTTTCAAATAATATGGGCGCTGATAATCTGTATGTTGAGCCCCCAACACACCTACCCACACACCGGCCCACCCACCCACCCACCCACTCACACACACACACACACACACACACACACACACACACACACACACACACAAAATGGTCCAAATGGCTCTGAGCACTATGCGACTTAACTTCTGAGGTCATCAGTCGCCTAGAACTTGGAACTAATTAAACCTACCTAACCTAAGGACACCACACACATCCATGCCCGAGGCAGGATTCGAACCTGCGACCTTAGCGGTCGCTAGTTTCCAGACTGTAGCGCCTAGAACCGCACGGCCACTCCACCCGGCACACACACACACACACACACACGAGAGAAAATATTAATGTTGACATTTGCGTGAAGTCTGTACTTGATTTCATGAATTTCGCCAAAACTAATAGAAAATAATCCCTCCACTACAGAACGTTTAGTAAAGTGAATGAGTCACGCAACATAGGAGTGGTCAGTAGAGACAGAAATTGTATTATCATTACGCGAAAGAATTCAATTACTGAAAATGCTTAGCGGCTGAGCTGGAAGAAACGGAAGAACCAGAGAGAGGAAAGAGGAGAATAAAAGGGAGACTGTCGCCCTGCGTGGCCCTCCTTTGATCAGTGGCAAACACAGAGATTAAAACATCTGAAGCGAGAGGAAAGCCGGCTAACAATCGCTTGGTGGGGCGCAGAGCGGGCCGCGTAATTGAGCGGCGCGCGGCGCGACAGTCGGCTGTTTGCGCCGACCCCCGCCATGGGGCGCTGCCTGCGGCGGCGCGCACCAAGAAAAACAGTCGCCGTCGCAGTCCGCTACCCTTCGTCGTCTCCCGTGCAATGTATTCCTTTGTCCCAGGAAGTTGGCGCGACTGGGGCGACAAAGTGGTGTTCCACTTCCAATTAGACAACCAATTACCTAACTCCTCTGTAAACAGCCGCGTTCCCGCTCCTCCAGGCATATGGTGCCATAAACACGGCAGGATGGACTGTTAACTGAGAAATCTGAATCGACAACAACTTCGTCGCTTTGTTGAACTCTGGAAATTATTTGGATAAGCAAACAACTTGGCCAGTCCTAGCCCTGGGCAATGTGAATTATAGTAAGCAAAGTTTGCTAGTGTTTCTCCAATTCTAAAGTAATAATGTAACAGATTAAGTTACCCTACCTTAAATGACGAAAATAAAAGTAGTGTCAAAGGGTGTAAAGAGCATAGTATCATAAACTTTCTATTGATGCAGAAAATCGTGATTCAATAATCACATACCTTTGAAAGTAAATGTCTGAGGGAGAGAGTTATTCAGTGTAGTGATCAAATTCATTGAAATGGAACCTACTAAGATTTTCAGATCAATTTACCCTCACGCTTCAGACAAAATATGAACAGATGAGCAATTACAGTAATAAATTCCACACTCCAGTATTGTTGATGGGACAAATATATGACACAAAAGTGAAGATAATGGGGAAACCGGCAAAAGTAAGTGACACATATTGCAAACACAAATATATACATATTAAAAATAATAGCCACAAGTTGATAGATTGCTCTAATGGTCCACTCTCAGTAATATTCTATAAAGACAGTCTAAAAACTTCCAGTAATTAAGTTGGTATTACATTTCTGTGCTCCTACATTAATTTCACATGCAGCATTAAATAAGTTAGGTTATACTAATCTTTAAACTAATTAACTTATTTGATGATTAATTTTGTAAGATTCGGAAGTATGGTAATACTTTAAGTCATGTTAAGTAAGAAACTGACTAACAGATCTCTGTAATTTTTTATTTGTCAGTCATTTTAGTCTTCCTGGTTTCATAAAGAAAACCTTTTCCTTTTTAGTCTTGATTTAATAAACTGTCAAAGATAATCAAGAGGAAATATAAATACGATAGAAACACTGAAGAGTATATACTGGTAGAAGGGGAAGAACATTACCAATTAGGTGGCAAAAAACGCAAACTGGCTGAAAAATGCTGACTATAGATTTGTTTTTGCAGAGGGTCACCTTGAACAAAATACGATTATTATTTTTAGTCTCCAGACATGTTTTCTTAAAGTTTCACCATCATCAATGGGATTTTTGTTACATAAACCGGAAAAATGCTTTTTACTCATTGTACACATATAAAATTGGGTTTAAAGATAGTATCTACAAATTTGAAAAACAGACAAAATTTATGTATTTACCTTCATTCAACATCCTATGGATTTTCTGGATTTTATGAAAATTAATGCTGTTGTTTCGTTTCACTGTTTGTCATCTGGAAGCATATAGAACTTAACGTAGAACAGTTATTTACCTGGAAAATTTACGACTGGGTATGTTATGGTTATGCCTGCCATTAACAAATAGGCCTACCATGTGGAAGATTTTATGTGTGTGTTTGCTATATATTTATGTATTTTTGGTAGTGTCCCTATTATCTTCACTGTCACGGCTGAGTAACCTTTCGTGTCATTGTTTATAAACTACAGAAACAAAATAGCGAACAACTGAACAGTTGAAACTTCCTGGCAGATTATAACTGTTTGTCGGAACGAGACTCGAACTCGGGACATTTGCCTTTCGCGGGCAAGTTCTCTACCAACTGATCTACCCAAGCACGACTCGCACCCCTCCTCACAGCTCTACTTCTGCCAGTATCTCGTCTCGTACCTTCCAAACTTTACAGAAGCTCTCCTGCGAACCTTGCAGAACTAGCACTCCTGAAAGAAAGGATATTGTGGAGACATGGCTTAGCCACAGCCTGGGGGATGTTTCCAGAATGAGATTTTCACTCTGCAGTGGAGTGTGCGCTGATATGAAACTTCCCGGCAGATTAAACCTGTGTGCCAGACCGAGACTCGAACTCAGGACCTTTGCCTTTCGCGGGCAAGTTTGGAAGGTAGGAGACGAGATACTGGCAGAAGTAGAGCTGTGAGGAGGGGCATGAGTTGTGCTTGGGTAGCTGAGTTTGTAGAGCACTTGCCCGCGATAGGCAAAGGTCCCGAGTTCGAGTCTCGGCCCGGCACACACTTTTAATCTGCCAGGAAGTTTCATATCAGCGCACACTCCGCTGCAGAGTGAAAATCTCATTCTCGAAACTGAACTGTTCTCTGGAGGCGGGGGGAGGGGGGGGGGGAGTTTTGTTCAAAGCAAATCCTCTCCAAAAATAAATCTATTTCCAAGCAAACATGCACAGAAGAACTTCAACCTCAAGATTAATAATGACAATGTTTTTGTTTGTATAAAAATAGGAAATACTAGTGAAGACCCGAAAAGGACTGTTTTTGGACTTGAAAATTGAGAAATAAAATCAGAAACTTTATGTTAGAAGAATATATTTCTCAGAACTACACGTCGACGTAGGTAAGCAAAGAAACACTAACTTGGGGAATTGAAATCAGCGGATTACACCCCAAGAAATGTCAAAGAGAGCACTCACATGGAAGGGCTTGACACCAAGTTGCTCAACAAAATTCGCCATTTAACTTCAAATACAAATCTACATTAAAAATAGCCCTTTATGAAACCAGTTTAATTAAGGAATTAATCATCTAAAGGAAGGTTACTTTATACCATCAGGTAATCTATAATTTGCTTTACCAATCTCAATACAAGATGATATGATTCTAATTAGTAACATCAAACTCAAGGTTCACGGGTTGGCTAATATTAAGAATAAAACTGTTGATTAATTTCTTTCACAAAAAGAAATCAAATTTATTTACTACTGGGAACCAGCCGTTAAGCACAAATCGTTAAATAAAAAATTGCACCCTTTAAGAAAATGTACTGGATCAAAATAACAAGAATAATTAACATTCTATCAATAATACCCTTAGAGACATTAGAGTTACAACAATTATTAAGGAAAGACTAGGCGCATAAAAATATCAATCAAACACAGTAATAGAACAGAGGACACTGTGTCTAAAAGTACAGTAAGCATCTTCTTGGAACGTAGGAAACAAATAAGTTTCAATCATTACTGTACACCAGAACATCCAGAAACGGAAGCTTTCCATCACTTTCCACCTCCATGGTAAACTTGATGCTAGGATGCATGGAATTAAAATAATCTAGGAGGCGGTCAAGAGCTTCTCTCCCATGAGGCCACACCATAAACGTATCGTCAACGTACCTCCAGAAACTTGTTGGTTTTAAGGACGCCGTCTTCAGTGCCATGTCCTCAAAATCTTCCATAAAAAGATTGGCGACTATTGGGGACAATGGGCTCCCCATAGCCACTCCGTCAGTCTGTTCAAAATATTTGACATTGAATAAAAAGTACGTCGACGTCAGCACAAGGCGACAAAGCCTGGTTGTTTCCTCATCAAGTTTACCATGGAGGTGGAAAGTGATGGAAAGCTTCCGTTTCTGGATGTTCTGGTGTACAGAAAGGATGATGGGACACTGAGACACAGTGTTTATCGAAAGCCTACGCACACGGACCGTTACCTGCATGCTTCTAGCTGTCATCCATCGTTCCAGCGTACGGGGGTCCTGCGGACGTTGACGAGAAGAGCTTATGCCATTTCTGATGGAGAAAGCTTGACACAAGAATTGGACCATCTTAAGGTTGTGTTCAAGCAGATTGGCTATACAGATAAACAGATCCGTCGTGCTTTCCAGTCTGGACCTTCACCTGAACGACCAGAAGATACCTGCAAATCGGTGGCTTTTCTGCCTTTTGCTCCGAGCATTTCCTCGAAGATAGGAAGAATTCTGAAAAGATACCATATCAAAAGTATTTTTCGTCCACCAGCCAAGATTAGAGCGCTGCTTGGCTCTGTTAAGGATGACTTGGGTTTGAGGAAGCCCGGTGTGTACAAGATCCCTTGCCACTGTGGGAAGGCTTATATTGGTCAGACAATCCCGACCATTCAGGTCCGATGTGTTGAGCACCAGCGGCACACACGGTTGCTTAAGCCTGAGAAATCTGCTGTGGCGGAGCACTGTCTCACTGAGGGACATAGAATGCTATATGACGAGACACAAATAGTTGCCCCTGCATCTCGCTATTGGGACTGTGTTTTAAAAGAATCCATAGAGATTCGTTTATCTAATAATCTGATTAATGGAGACAAGGGTTATCTTTTAAGTAAGACTTGAGACCCGGTGTTATCAGATATTAAAAAACAACGGTCTGTGTTTCGATCGTCGGAATAAAATTTTTAAATTTATGATAGCGATATCTCGATTTCGCCTGTTTCCACTACAGGCGGGGCGGTATGTTTACTTGCGCTAGAGGGCAGTCACGGCACCTTCTCGCGCACGCGTTGTGGGCCTTCTGCGGCCTATATAGGGGCCGCCGCTTGCGCTGGGAAGTTAGTTCCGGCGAGATCGTGCACCAGTACTCTCACCTGAAGATGGCGGCCAGTTGGACCGCGGAAATACTGTATCACGAAGACGTTATGATCCGGCTGCACACCCGAGAAGAATATTATCAATAAAATATTTGTTGGTTCACAAACTTACATCACCAAGAGCTGTAGGCTAAACGATAAGTTCCAAAACTTAAAACGAAGCAAGTTAAGCTTCAATATCTTCCAGTTTACCACGATTCCTGCAAACAGCCCACGGGTAAATAACATGTTAGTTAGTTAGTTAGCAAAACAATCGTCCAGTGACGTGACTGTAGCTTAAACTTAGAAGTCCATGTGGGAAATACTAGAACACACCAAGATCTCCATAAGTTTTCAGTGCAAACAAATGCATGAATTTAAAACAACTCGTTCACATGCAGACTTAAAGAATGTCACATTAAATATAGCCGGAGCCAAAGAAGATGAAAGCAGTCATTTAAAATGCAATCTAAAGCGAGGTCTCAGTCACTCTGGCAACATAAACGCAGAAGTAAGCACTTAACAACGCTTGGCTCTAGAGTTCGGAACAGCAATACCTTGTCTATCAGAAGATCGACTTCATTCTCTGCAAATATGACTTTCATTGGAAAACGGAAGGCACCAAAAAATCGGTTCTGCCTGTCGGCCAACGTACAACCAAAATATGACACAATTAGCAGGATACTGTCTTATCGCAAAATGCTGTCGGCGGACGTATCACCGGCACACAGCACGCCCAGTAGCGCACCCTTCCTCGTAAATGGTCTTTCAAAGCTCGGTGCACTCGCCTCACCGCCGCCACGCCAACTATCCCTCGCTTAGCTTACCTCCTGACCACGGAAAGCCACCCAGACACACGGCGCGGCAGCAAACCAAAGATTCACAAGCATCCATGGAGAGTCCACCCCCGGTAGCTGTGTGATGCCGGCACGGTAACTCAGCGTGTTTGGTCAGAGGGCTAGCTGCCCTCTGTAATAAAAAAAACTGAGTTAATGGATCAACAACGAACTGAAATGGGTGTCTTTCGACGTCCGCCCCAAGCAGATACAACGAACAAAATGAAATAAAAAAAAAAGTGATCAGCGCGACAGAATGTCAATCCTCAGGGCCCGGGTTCGATTCCCAGCTGGGTCGTAGATTTTCTCCGCTCAGGGAATGGATGTTATGTTGTCCTAATTATCATCATTTCGTCCCCATCGACGTGCAAGTTGCCTAAGTGGCGTGAAATCGAAAGACTTGCACCCAGCAAACGATATACCCGACGGGAGGCCCTAGTCACACGACATTCATTCATTTAGCGATGGATAGACTCTAAACGAGCAGCCATGACTGAGCATTATGAAATTGAGAAACTTGATATTACTGAATGACACTGAAAAATTAACAATTATAACGGAAAATTGACAGCTGTAAAGGCAATTTCTTCACTGTCATTGTCATCATATACAGAAAGGAGATATTTAAATAAGACATTTGTACTGGTTCCAGCAGAGATACTCAGATCATAACTTACATCCCAACAGGGAATTGAAGGTTAGGTTAAATTGATAATGTTTCTTAAAAATCTTATATAACACAGCCACACAAAGTGCGACCTCATTTATCACTGACGTCACTAATGCAACTACGTCAGGTTACAGTGAGGATTTCAGTTCCCTATTATTCACATGAAACGTAATGTTAATTTGTTTTGTCAGAATAAAATGGAATTCAAAAAGAAAGTTAATGCGGTGCTTACATAATTACAGAAATGATGGGTTCTTACTGGGTCACACACTTACCATGACTTTCTTTTATAACAAGTATACAAACGTTAGATGTTAACTGTTTAATTATACTTCCAGAAAAGAATCATGTGAGCTGACGTCATATTTTAAAAGATAAACATAAATTCAAAAATATACTTCCGCCTGCGTTAGTATTTAGAAATGTGTACTTTTATGTAGAGTGTAAATTGCATGTAAGTGTGTAAATTTATATGTATCATGTGATAAGGTATAAAAAGTTTGCACATGGTTGTTGGTCTTCTGAAGAGTGCAATAACATCTGTGCACTCTAAGCCATATTCATCAATCTCCTACATCCAGGTGGTAAACACAGGTTCGAGTTCCAAACAAATTCTTTGAGTGTCAACAGTCTGCTGAAGTGGTTGTTACTGGCTGAACTAAATTGTCCTTGTTTCATATTTCAATTATGTTACACCTGGTTGATGTTTTACTCTCAGTCGAAAGTAGCTACACGGCTCAAACTGTCCGGTAGTGGCGAATACAAGATAAAAGGACGTTTTATACCAACTGAAGCCAGTGCGGCAGATTGTCCTCATTCAGTACAAACAATCAATGTGTAATTACATTTTAGTTGATTATTCAGAACGGCTTGACTCCCCATGCAAAGTTCGCTTTATCTCTCCAAATGGGAACTATCCGAATGCGGTATTAACGAATAAAATCCATTTACGATGCATGTATTAAAAAAATTCTTAAACGAGCACTAAAACAGAGCTCAAACGTATTTCGGCTACTCATTTCACTGACCCCCAACTCTTAGTCTGCCTGAAATACTTCTTTTCTTTCCAGAAAGAAAAGTGCATCTATTACAGCTTCTTCTTCTACGCTTTGCTTTTCATTCTCACAGCCATAGATTCTGTGTCTCCCACAAAGACTCAAACTTAAACTGGCGGTCAATCGAATCTATGGCATAACCTTTGGGTAACGACATTTTTCCACTTTCAGAAATACTTGACAATTGTCCATTTGTATTTTAGTAACCTAAAACAGACATACTCGTACGATAATGAACGGTACATGAATTCATGTTACACCACTCACAATGGTTTTAAAAATTATGCTTGCCAAAATCACAGCTCAGACTGGTGGCACGCTGGTTTTACTTGCAGATTGTAGGTGCTAGTTTTTCCATAACCCGATAAAACTATTCTCCTCAGACTTGTATCGAAATGCAGAAACATTTACTACCTGTGAGGCAACATGCAAGAGACTGAATGAAGAACAAATTACTCAACTCATGCATGTGGTGTTATATTCTGCCATTAATAGTACAAGAATTACCCTCTGCCAGGATGGTCACTGTCATGTGAGTCTTCCACTTCCTATAGCTCAGGCTGAATTTCCTAAATTTCGAACAAAGCGAAAACAGTATAACAGATTACTGTTACATAAAGCGATTACAACACTCGAACCCCGCCATCAGCTCTCACCAACTGAAATCGGGACTTAGCTGACCACACCACTGTTTTCCAGTCGTGTAGGGTCCAACTAATACGGCCACGAGCCCAAGAGAGGCACTACAAGCGATTTCGTGCTGTTAGCAAAGGCACTCGCGTCGGTCGTCTGCTGCCCTAGCCAATTAACGCCAAATTTCGCCGCAGAGTCCTAACAGGTTCGTCCGTCGTAGGTCCCAAATTGATTTCTGCTTTTCTGTTAGCGCTCACAACTTTACGCAATCGCTGCTAATCTTGATCACTAAGTGGAGGCCGTCAACTGCGTTAAGCGTGGTGAGAGGTAACGCATGAAATTTTACACACACTTGATACTGTGGCTCTCGGAATATCAAATTCCCTAAATGAAATGTCCTATGCGTCCAGTTCCAACTATTATTCGGCATTTAAATTCTGTTAAACCCCGTCGTGCGGCCATAATCACTTCGAAAAGCTTTCCACGTAAAACAAGTGACAACTCCGCCAGCGCACTGCCCTGTTATATCCTGTGTACGTGGTACTACCTGTTTCTGTGAATGTGGGTATCACTATCCCATGATTTTGGCACTTCAGCATATATACGTAGTTCAACACGGCGCTGCATTTGCATGAATGTTGCTGCCTCACTACTGGATTTCATGGCGGAAGTTCTCACCCAAGTCGTCGAAGTGGCAGCATCTGTGAAATGTGATAATAGTGAAGTCTCGCGAGATCTGTGCGCGGGTCTCTTCTTTCAGTGTAGCGTGACTTACTGTTCGAGTTGTTCCGTGACATTGCGTCTTCTGTTACTGTTTCATTCTTCCGACGTGTCAATACTTCGTGGAAGAGCGCGTGGTTCTTTTTTTTGGTCAAAGAGTTTTGGATAAGTGGTTTCTTTAAGACCTGTCAACAAATGTTTTTAGAGCGTTTCGGTGGTCGTCGTATACCAGCAAGACATGGCATTCAAGGCTGGTTGACGAAGCTGGAAATGGAGCAAATATTGATAGATCTGCAAGGCGGAGGTTCCCCGCAGTTATCGTAAGAATGTGTGACGTTGAGATACGATTATTGGCATTGACGGACTGTCGTGTAGCACATGTCATCAGGCTAGAGATAGGTCTCTATCCCTGCAAGTTTACAGTTGTTTATGAACTAATAGAGACTGACCATAATAAACGCCAAACGTACTGCCTTTATTTTCGCAGTTTATAATTGAAATGCAAAGAATATTACCGTAGATAGGGGATGGTGAAAAATCCACTTGCCAGGCTAAGCGAAATCACAAAACACACGGTCATGAAGTATTAGCAACGAGCATGCAGATTGGCCCAGCAACGCGCCGCAATGATACTGCACCGAACACGCCCACCTTTTGTGCAATAAAATACTATAGCGGCGCTCATAAGCGGGCTTTTCTTTTTATTTTTTACCCTGTCACCAGTGAAGTTTACGAGGTATTGTTTCGTCAACTGGCCAACCTCTTGAATGTGGAGAAACTGACAGTTGTCTGGTACCAGCAAGATGCGGCAATACGCCACGCGACCAAAGCGACCACGGCCACCATGATATCATTTTTTCATGTCACAGTGATTTCCAAAAGACTGTGGTCCCGAAGGTCACCTGACTTGAACCTTGCTGCCTTTTGTCTGTGGAGTCGCCTTAAACGTAATACGCAGAGTAACAACTCGTTTACCATCGACAACTTACAAGAGAACGTTCGCCGTGAAAGCCAACAGGCATAACCAATACTCTGGCTGCGACGTTCAAGAACATAGGGCGATGTTTTGAACTGTATAAACAGGTGAAGAGAGGTCACGTCCAGCGCGTCTTGTGAAGTACCTTCATTTTTCATCCATAAAGGTGTGTCATGTACAAATTTGGATTCATATTCTCTTTTGTTAAGATTTTTATCACGCTTTCTCCATGGGGCCTTGCGAATGGAAGACCCATAATGCGTACAAGAAATAAGAAGGAAGAATAAGAATGGAAGACGGAGAACGAAGTGCTCGGATTAAAACTGCTGTAAGAGAGAGACGTAGTCTTTCACCTCTTCTGTTCGAATCTATATAATGAAGTAGCAATTATGGATATAAACGAAAGGTTAAAGAGTGGGAATCAAATTTAGGGTTGAAGAATAACATTGTGTCTTGAAACTCTTGCATTGGCCAGTTTTTTCATAAAAACAATACAGTATACTGGGTTCGCCTTGTTGCAAGACACGTTCATTTTATTTTATTTTCCCAACCACACTGGGCAACGCAATTAATGGAGTACTGTTTCGAAACCGTTGTGTCCCATTCTGACACATAAGTTGAAGTCTGGATCAAAGGAGCCTACTACCTTTCTCTGTAATGCTGCAAAAGCACCCTGCAACGTCACCCCCAGGCTCAGTGACGCTTCAAACAGCAAGGTGTCCGTTCTGGCGTAACCACAAACGCCAGAACGAAGATGCGGAACGCAAGACCAGAGTAGGCAATGAGGAAACTGCGGCCAATCGTACGCGGAATTGGACCGCGCCGCGCCAGGCACCCCCCTTGCAACAAGTGCATATAAACGACGCTCATGCTAGCCTCGGCCGCTCAGATCAGCCCGAGTCTGCACCGTGATTAGTGCTAAGTTGTCAGATTGTCGTGATCCGTATCAAATGTTTCTTTGAACTGTTTTCATGTCGCCTCTCGCTAGCGACATTTGCTATTGTCAAGTTAAGTGTTGTCAGTCCGCTTCCTGAAAATATCACTACCTGGTACTAACGTTATTTGTTTGAATTGTTGTATAGCATTCCGAGACCACAAATTCCCCTAGGCACTCTATTAACGAATACCTGGCAAGACTCCACAACTGGCGACGAGTCTTACAATCGAACTACTTGGCTGACGACCAGGGACTTCTGTTTTTTGTGTATATTGTGCCGGCGCCTTAACCCTCTCTTGTCTTTGATTTGCAGGTACACTCGCTTTGCTTTACCAGTTTCTTATCGTTTTTGCTAATCAGTGTTTTCAGGTGGGTGTTGCAGAACATTTCTTCGATTTTGTCGCTTGCCTTGTATATTTTTTGCATTTGCGTCTTCCAGTATGTCCACCAATCCTGTCCCGCCCCCTGCTCAGGCGCCGCAACTGCAACCGTTAGATGCCACACAGTTATTTCGGTTTCAGACGAACCAGATATCTACTCTACTCAAAACGGAGCTGCAGCTACTCACCAACGCTGAGCGCCCTACGGAGCAAGCACCGTCGGCTATAGCTGCTACACCACCTTTTCGAAAGTTTAGTGAACACAAAGAGGAATGGCTCGAGTGTTTCTTCCAGTACGAGGTACATTCACTCGCCCACAGCTTTCCGGGTACTGTGAACCTTCCCTATCTATTGTGAACGTAAGAGCGTGCTCATTCAAAAACTTTTTCCGAACGCCACTCCGAGTAACTTGCTTACGACTTGGTAATCGCCTATTATGACCAACCAGTGAATGTGGTAGCAGCTAGGTATCAATTCTTTAATTGCAAAAGCCGGCCAGAACAAAAATATCGCGAGTGGATAAGAGATTTGTCGGATATAACAATAAAATGCAAATTTAAATATGCTTGCGGTTTTTTATATTCAAACATCATGTTGCGTAATGCGATCCTGTACAATGTGCCTGACGTCAAAGTCAGAGAACAAATTTAGAAACAATCCGATCCATTATTTCAGCAGATAGCGCAAATACTAGAGCAGTACGATTCTGGTGCCTTGTCGGCTCATACGTTCGAGGTGTCAGCTATTTGTCGGGTAGAGTCCCTTAATTGTGATCGCCCCATTCCGCACCGGCGGCGTGCGCTAGCCACGCCGGGTAAACAACCTTCCACGCTGCGTTCGCATTTCGCTAAAAGGGCGGCTACACAGGCGTACAGAAGTAAGTCTTGCCCTCGCTGTTATACACGGGACAAACGCCAAGACTGCCTCTCCCGACAAGCTCAGTGTAACTCTTGTGGTAGGAAAGTACATTGTCACACCAATACCCAAAAAGGTAAGTAGGAGTAATCCACTGAATTACAAGCCTATATCACTAACGTCGACTTCCAACATTATGAAGTACCTCGAAGAAAACGATTTATTGACATATAGTCAGCACGGATTCAGAAAATATCGTTCTTGTGAAACACAACTAGCTCTTTACGCTCTTGAAATAATAAGTGCTATTGACAGGGGATGTCAAATTGATTCCATATTTTTAGATTTCCTCAAGGCTTTCGACACCGTTCCTCACAAGCGCCTTCTAATCAAACTGCGTGCCTGCGGAGTGTCGCCGCAGTTGTGCCACTCGATTAGTGATTTCCTCTCAGAAAGGTCACAGTTCGTAGTAATAGACGGAAAGTCATCGAGTTAAACAGAAGTAATATGTGGCGTTCCCCAAGGAAGTGTTATAGGCCCTCTATTGTTCCTGATCTATATTAACGACATAGGAGACCATCTCAGTAGCCGTCTTAGATTGTTTGCAGATGATGCTGTCATTTACTGTCTTGTAAAGTCATCAGATGATCAAAACGACTTGCAAAATGATTTAGACAAGATATCTGTATGGTGGGAAAAGTGGCATTTGATCCTGAATAAAGAAAAGTGCGAAGTTATTCACATGAGAACTAAAAGAAATCAGCTAAATTTCGAATACGCGGTAAGTCACACAAATCTGAGGGCTGTAAATTCAATTAAATACTTAGGGATTACAATTACAAATAACCTAAACTGGAACGGTCACATAGATAACATTGTGGGTAGAGCAAACCAAAGACTGCGATTCATTGGCAGAACACTTAGAAGGTGAAACAGGTCTACCAAAGAAATTGCTTCCACTATGCTTGTCCGCCCTATTCTGGAGTATTGCTGTGCGGTGTGGGATCCGCATCAGGTGGGATTCACGAATGACATCGAAAAAGTACAAAGAAGGGCAGCTCGTTTTGTATTATCGCGAAATAGGGGAGACAGTGTCACAGACATGATACGTGAATTGGAGTGGCAATCATTAAAACAAAGGCGTTTTTCGTTGCGACGGTTTCTTCTCATGAAATTTCGATCACCAGTTTCCTCCTCCGACTGCGAAAACATTCTGTTGTCACCCACCTACATAGGGAGAAATGATTTTCACGATAAAATAAGAGAAATCAGGGCTCGCACGGAAAAATTTAATTGCTCGTTTTTCCCGCGTTCCGTTCGAGAGTGGAACGGTAGAGAGACAGCATGAAGGTGGTTCATTGAACCCTCTGCCAGGCACTTTATTGTGAATAGCAGAGTAATCAGGTAGATGTAGATGTAGATGTGCAGTCCGTTTGTTTGCAGCAGAACAACCATAAGGATTTTATACCAACAAATGAAGCCAGTGGGACAGATTGTCCTCATTCAGTACAAACAGCCAATGTGTAATTACATTTTAGTTGATTATTCAGAACGGCTTGACTCTCCATGCAAAGTTCGCTTTATCTCTCCGAATGGGAACTATCCGAATGCGGTATTAACGAATAAAGTGCTCGTCACAAGGCCCATGTTATTAATGCTATATATTCTCAATCTGGAACTAGCAAGCGTGCAGTTTCTACAGTGATACGTCAGTCAAACTAACTTCTCGTTCATTTACTTATTTGTGGGAAAGGGGTGCCTCTGTCACAGTGCTAAATCTCTCTCTCCACTCTCTCCATACCTGTCTAAATCTAGCACGCTCCTGACGACTTATTCCCGTTCTCGGAACAAGTACTTTGTCTGCCATGTATAGCTAGCATACGCGAACGGTAACATTTACAGTGCTGCGATCTTTTTTGAAGGTTTAGGCAAAGCTCAAAATGTTTTTGCACGTATTACGCTGAAAGACAATGCTCAGCCCATATTTTTCCGAGCCAGAACTGTTCCCATTGTAGTACGGGACAAAGTCGCGACTGAAGTTAAAGAATTGCAATATAGCCGAGTTATTGCGCCCACATCAGCTAGTCAATGGGTGAGTCCACTGGTTTTACTCCCCAAGCCTTCAGGTTGCATTCGCCTCTGTGTTGACTTTAAGTTTTCAATCAACCCACACACTATGCTTGATACTTATCCATTGCCACGCCCAGAAAACCTTATGGACAAATTAGGCGCTGGACTCTACTTTTCTAAAATTGATTTGTGGCACCCATATCCTCAAATACTGCTCGATGAATAATCTCAAAAAGTGTGTGTTGTGAATACTCCCTTGGGTTTCCCTAAATATTTGCATTTGCATTTGGCAGTGCCTCCGCACTCGCCATTTTTCAACAGTATTTTTCACAGCTGACTGCTCAAGCGCCAAACTGTTCAGACTATGTGGACGATATTGTACTACCATGTCTTACACTTGAAGAACGTATTGCAAATTTATGTTCTGTGTTTCCTGCGTTATCAGATGCAGGACTAAAGTGTAAACTTGACAAGTGTGATTTTTTAAACCTTAGTTGCAGGATCTTGGTCGTCTTGTCAACAGTCAAGGTGCACTTCCTCTACAGTCGGATTTGTTAGCCATACGAGACTTGCCAGTTCCTCGCAATATCACATAATTACAGTCAGTTTTGGGGAAAATGAACTACTATATTCGGTTCATACCGAATACTGCACAAATCGCGGCTCCATTGCATCGCTTGCGTCGCAAGAATCTCTCCTTTGTTTGGGCAGATAAGTGACAAGTAGCTTTTCAAAAACTTAAAGATGAATTTCTCAGCGATCGATGCTTAGTTCACATTGATCCTGAAAAAACAGTTGTATTACAAGTTGACGTTTCAAATGGTTCAAATGGCTCCGAGCACTATGGGAGTAAACATCTGAGGTCATCAGTCCCCTAGAACTTAGAACTACTTAAACATAACTAAGCTAATGACATAACACACATCCATACCCGAGGCAGGATTCGAACCTGCGACCGTAGCAGTCACGTGTGTCCGGACTGAAGCGCCTAGAACCGCTCGGCCACCACGGCCGGCTTTTGACGCTTCCTCTTACGGAATCGATGCAGTTCTTTCCGCACAAAATTGGTGATAAAGACAGACCTATTGCTTTCGTATCAAAAGCATTGTCCAAAGCGCAGTGTATCTATTCTCAAACTGAAAAAGAGGCATTGGCTTTCGTGTATGGTGTCACCAAATTTCACCACTAGTTGTATGGCGGAAAACTCTACTTAGCAACGGATCACAAGGCTTCGCAGTCCTTGTTTCATCCGGCGAAACTGATTCCTGTACGAACTGCCCAAAAATTGCAAACATGGGCTTTGTTGTTGTCTCAGTACCAGTTCGAAATTGTGTATCGTCCGACATCTCAAAATGGTAACGTGGACGCAATTTCACGCTTTCCGATTGGCGCCGATACAGACTTTGACGCTTCTGCGGCATCTTGTTGTCACATCGATGCTCAGGAATTTGAATTTCTTCAGTCCTTTTCGTTGAACTATAAGAAAATTGCACAGGCCACGGAAGCTGATCCAAATTTGAAAATTTTTTCCTGAATTATATTCGCACATCTTTGCCTCACTCCTCGAATAGCATGAAGAATTTTGTAGTGCGGTAATACTCTGCACGTCGACATAGCCTCGCTGTACAAAAAGGTGTGATTCTTCTTCAAAATAGCCTCGCTGTACAAAAAGGTGTGATTCTTCTTCAAAATGACAAAGGACGGTCACGGGCATTGATCCATAAAGTTTTGCAAAAAGAAGTGTTACAGTTACTTCACCAAGGGCACTGGGAGATTGTTCGTACGGAACAGTTAGCGCGTCGACCGTGTACCTGGCAGGGCATGGACGCCCAAATAGAACGGATGACGTCACAGTGTCACGCATGTGCGGAAAATCAGTCCGCTCCGCCACAAAAGTTCTCTGCTTGGCCTGAGTCGCTATCGCCATGGAAACGTGTGCACACAGATTTTTGGAACCTGTCTGGAACACTCACTTGTGGTTAACTCATATAGCAAGGTTCCTTTTCCTGTGCCAACGAACTCGACAACATCACGTAGCACAATTCAGGTGCCGTCATCGATTTTTTGCCTAAAAGGTTTACCTGAAGTAATAGTGTCAGACAACGGGCCTGAGTTCACGTCAAATGAGTTTGAAACATTTTGTGGACGCAATGGCATACTGCATCTCACGAGTGCACACTTCCATTCACAGTCAAACGGCGAAGCGGAACGTTTTGTCAGAACATTCAAACAGCAGACGGCAAAACTTTATCCCGCACACACCAGGGATCAATCATGGCAACTGTTTCTCGCCTCGTATCGCTCACACCCACGAGATGGACCATCGCCGGCGGAACTGCTTCACTGGCGCCGCCATCGCACACTGCTCCACCTGCTCCATCCTCCATCCTCCTCAGACCACAAGAATCGCTTCGCGATGCATGATATTGTCTTTTACAGGGTTTTTAGCGGCAGCGGACGGTGGGCACGGGGCGAGATCGTCCGTCGACTAGGCGTTTGCATGAATCTTGTTTCAGGTCCGAATGGTCTGCTGCGACGCCATCAAAATCAACTTCGACTCTGTCACGTACACGTTGATCTTTCAGTCTCTCTTTCCCCAAATTCACGGGTCCAGAGGACCGCTCAGATCGGCCCGAGTCTGCAACGTGATTAGTGCTACGCTGTCAGATTGTCGTGATCCGTATCAAGTGTTTCCTTGGACGCTCTGTACAGCAATAACTGTACTGTTTCCATGTCGCCTATCACTAGCGACATTTGCTATAGTCAAGTATTGTCAGTTTGCTTTCTGGAAATAAAAGTACTCATGTTATTTGTCTAAACTGCTGTATAGCTTTCCGAGAGAGCAACATCCTCTAGGCATCCTATTACCGATGAGTGGCCAGACCCCACAGTGTCGACAAACGCGAAAGTATAGGGCCACAGCTCAGACGTTCAGGAGCTTCACCGTGAGTTATTCCTGCACTCTTAAGTCCACTTAAACATTCAGCAAGATCCTAATCTACTGTTCTCTTATTCATTTCATTATACAACACCAAATATATATCAAGACATTCGATAATATTCCAAAACATTGCATAACATTAAAGAAAACTCTCGAACCTATAGTTATTCTGCTTTGCACGTCCTGCAAAGTAGTATTTAGTTCACATGCTTGTGATTGTTGTTCTTCATTAACTTCACTCATTGTATCTGTACCTGATTCATTTCATAATTTTGTTCAGTTATTCTGTCAGTTCAGTTTCTCTGCGTTTGAGTGCTGAGCGTCTCACTCGAAACCCTTCTCTAACTTCATCCCATTGTTCATCTGTTGTCTCTGAATCTATTTATTCATTATGAAGTTATAAGTGCATCTCACTCCTCATCTTTTTCATTTCTCCGCTGTTCTTTCTGTTTCTTTCTTTTCAATTCACAAGTGGCTATATCTCCTACTCTTTTCCTTTCCAGAATCCTGTTAAATGTTAATATTACTATAAACACAAAAACGTCGCTTAATACGTTGTTTACTACCATCAGCAATTCACTTTCACTTAAATTTATTTTGATTTCTATCACTTTCATTTTTCCTCGATACATTCTAATCGATTTCGAAAAGTTTACTGATGCACACGTCTCGCTATTGTCTATTTGCAGGGTGATTCAGTAGCCCCTACCCACTAGTTTTACGAAACCTACAATGCCATCAAATGCCATGAGCAAGAATTTCATACTGTCTTGCTCGCTATATGCAAACTATTAGTCCCACGGAAAAAATGGATAGAACCGTTCTTCTAGGAATTTTAACGTAGCTAAATTTTGTACAGGGATACGTTTTCACTAGAGGCTTTTCGCTAGAGGCTTTTCGAATCATTCAAGAAAAACGTGCAAAGTGACCTTCGAACGCGTGTTTATTGAATAACTCGAAAACTGTAGTCTTGAGCTAAGACGTATGGCAATACAGAATTTAACTAC
This sequence comes from Schistocerca serialis cubense, assembly GCF_023864345.2. Lineage (NCBI taxonomy): Eukaryota > Metazoa > Arthropoda > Insecta > Orthoptera > Acrididae > Schistocerca > Schistocerca serialis. The sequence continues at coordinate 441,911,367 of NC_064642.1, read as the reverse complement.
GTTAAAGTTCCTACAACAATGTCCTGTTCACTTTTACTGTAAGACTATTAGTATGTGCAAAACCGGCTAGAGAATATGAAAATATCGTGTGGTTTTCTAAGCTGTTGTGAGTTGCATAGAACTAGGAGGCTGGGGCAGCTGAATTCCCATATACCCTCCTGAGCTTGAGTCCACCCTAAAATGAGCAAATGAGCATGTGAAAATAGCCCCTGCAGAGCCTTCATCACTGATTGCTGGCGGGGGGGGGGGGGGGGGGGGGCGATGGGACTGCACAGAGATTTTCCACGCTTACATTTGTTACAGTCTATTGATTAGGTTAATAAGTGAATTTTACTATAACTGTATTTTAAAACACTGTGTTTACCAGTGTATGTCCTTCCGGTTTTCGGTGCTTTTATTTCTGTTGCTATAACTTTTGTCGTTGGCAGAATGTTGATGCATATATTCCATGCTTGGGAGACCTCGTTGCCTGAATACTAACCAACTTAGGCACTATTCTTCCGTAGAGTGACATCTGCACTGACGCAAGGCAGCTCAGTGTCTCTGCCCATCCGGAAACTATTAGCGTTTTGCTGGTAAACGTTAATTTCAATTGGTGTTTGTGCTGGCTGCAAATGGCTAGGGACTCCACAATGGGAAATATGTCCGCTACATTTAACAGATTTCCTGTGCTGCGAATAATGATGTGCTCGTAATTAATGACTTCGAATCAAAGTAGCAAAATATTCGCGTTATCTTCGAATCACTCTGCCATAAAATTACGTGCTTCCCGTTCCGAGGCTCAATTTCAGTTATTTAAAGCATCCTGCAATTACTGGCGGCACAAATTCGCGTGAGAAATAAATGTTTCCTCGCTCTGTCTATCCGGCGTTTAACGAAATGAGGTTTTCATTTGTGATTCCGCACACGTGCAGCATTAAAATGTTCATTGCAGCTACATCGTTCCAGTTGGAACAACAGATTTCAACAACCATGAAATGTTGGAGCCTACAGGGTACGCGGCTCCAGTGGGATAACATTTTGGTTTCGAAATATTGCCGCTAATCTATTTTCATGCTTGACTACTTCGAAACAGTTATCAGGTTTTACGCGGCGAACTTATCTCGGATTTCCACATTGCTTCGTTCGAATCGACGGTAACTTACCAAACGTACGTTTGTATTTTTCTTGACATTGACGTTTCTTCTGTACTGTCATAACTGTGTTGATTACCATACATACGCTTTCTGAAACGTTCTGCGTTGAGAGAACAATAAATTCGGAAATAAAACCAACGCTTTGGCTACGAGATTAATTTTGATGCCAGTGAAAAAATAAAACAAATACTTTGTCAACGGTATAGATTTTGTTAAATACAGAGCGTTGGCTTAAAAGTTAGTGATAATTTAAGGTGTAGTAGAACGAATCCATTCGATAGGAAAACATAAAATACATGCTCTACAGTTTGAAAATTCCAGTTGTAAGAAAATTTCAGTTTTAACAAATGGAGAATCCATAGCCATTTTAGGGATTTCACACTTAAACCCACGACAATCATGACACCAATACGTTCTCAAATTGTTAGTGTTAGGCAGTGTGTAAACGTGGTTTCTTGCTGTTCGTTCGGAGAAGGGCTTCAAAATCAGTATCATCTCGAAAACAACCAATAGTCATAAACAAACAGCATGTTTAAATCAAGAGAACCTGGCGGATATTATGTCTTTCTTCAACTGTATCAAAGTTGTGGTGACAATCCAGAAAATGAAAAAGAAATCGAAGAAACTACACTTACCGTGCCGGCAGTGGGACTAATATCCTTGCAAGTGACCGAACAAAGGTAGACAGCTAGCCGTTATTTAATGTCCAGTAGGCACCATTATGATGAGATCGAGATAAGTTTCGCAGTTTTGAGTATGTTTCATTAACGGTGCGAGCTACCTTTAAAATATAGTAGGATCGCTAGCCACTCCGTAGGTCATGTAAAAATATGCGCTATATGGCGCTATTAATTTACAGTTACATTTTTCTACCAATATGCAACGGAAATATTTTTCTTTCAGTTGTCAGTCTGCATTTTACTGATGATCATCGATATTTTGCTAACCAAATAGCGAACCTCATCTGCTATTTTAGATTTCCATTTCTAATCTAATTCTCTCAGAACTGCCTGATTTAATACAGCTATACTACATTACCCTAATTTTAATTCCTTCCTTCCTTCCAAATTTCTGCTAAAATTCACTTTGACCTGGCTTAATGTATACATTGAACAACGCTGAGGGCCCACTACAAACCTGTCTCACCGCTTCTCAGTTATTGCCTCCTTTCATTTCTTCGACCGCTGTAAGTACAGTCTGGATTCTGTACAAGAAATAAACGGCATTTCGTTCCCTACATTTTAACCCTGCTACCTTCAAGACTTTGAAGAATTTAGTCCAGGTACATGAGGGTCCACAGAATGTTGTCCAAGAGGGGACAAAAATTCAAAAGTCGCATTTTTGATGCACCCGATTAACTTTGAGAAAATATCGCGGCTCAGGGAAAAAGTTGATAGGAAGTACCCAGAACTTACTGCATCTTAAAGGTGTTGTGGTTACTCACTGAATACCTTTTTAAAGGACGATTATTCCTGTACCTTAACCCATTAAGTCCCAAATTAATTTTTTTAAAGTTGAATTTTTTATTCCTTCATTATAATGTACATAGTGTATGAACCACAATAAGTACAAAAATAGCCAAGGAAGATTTATACATGTTGATATAATGACCGTCCTCAAAATAGGACGCTGGGATCTAACAGTATCGTATAGCATGCTAAACTGTATTCAAGTCTTAACTACTTATTTCTTGTGAAATGATACAAAACACTTCACGCACAGTGTTACACGGCATTTAACCCAATATGTTTTTGGTTTCCCGTTGCATTTAGCTCTTACACATCTTCTTTGCATGCTTCTTTTGTCAATCATATGACCAATTCCATCAAACCTGATGTCTGGTATCACTCTCAACTGACTTGATGGGTATTCCATTGGACGTCAATATTCGTACTTCCAGTGTCCAATTTCAGGTATGTAACAGCACGTCTGAAATCCAGTAAATCCAGTGCATTTTTCCCATGTACTAGTATGTAGAAGAGACAGGCATTTAAGAGGGCCATTTCCAGCATACGTGTAAATAGGACCCAGTACCGTTTTTCCCTCTAATTACCACCGCATATTTTCCAACTAACCAGTCGTGGTCAACACCTACCATGTACGCGTTATGCGACTTCAAAACGGCAGGTTGTTGCACTTGTGTCTTCTTACTTGCTTGTTTACTGTACCGCGTAGCTGCTCCCAGAGGTCCAACTTTGTCAAAATTTGTACCAATTGTAACACATCTGTTGTTGTGGCCATCGAAAAAATAAGACTTGACTATTCCTGTCGAACTGGTAGTCGTAGTTTCCTCGAACTGTCTTTTTCAGTTCGTTGCTGCTCAGTAGTGGACAGTCACCAACTCGATTCTCTCTGACAGTCCAGTTGCTCAAAAACGCAAATTTCTCAGATGAATCAGAAGATCTCTACTAGTGAAGAAATTGTCAAAGTACACACAATGATTCTCGAGTGTTTCAAAGCAGTCCAGCATGTTTAGGACTATTCTTGATCCCAATAGTAGATCATCCGTTGCAGTATCTTCTGGATCCTTTCCACAGTATAAATCAGATTTGAAACAGTAGTCACTTGCTCCACAAAGAGACCACAACTTATAGCCAAATCTGATAGGCTTGCCTCGGATAAACGGTTTCAGCCCACTTCATCCATAGTATTTGACTATCATTTCGTCAATTGACAAATTTTCCTCAAATATTCCAAAATTTTGAAAAGATTCATTTATCATTTTCAACTGTATTATTTACTAATGGGTAACATATCCATGAACATACTTACACAATACGCTGTACATTTCAAAGTAACTTCATATCCAAAAGAGGGGTCGTTACTTACCTCAGCAACAAAATCTGGTAAAATTATCACGTTCTAAAATGAAAATACATCAGCAGTAGCAGAGTTTCATATTCGAACGTGCAGCAGTACAAATAACTGAAATGATAACACCAAGTCCCAGTGTCCGATTTCGAATACACTAAATTTTATAACAATGGAAAACAATGAATATAACTCCAATTGAGCTAACAATGCAAGTAGTTTAAAAGACATATTGTTGACTATAAATAATCACAAAAAGATCTTTGCCACATATTTCAAATATTACTAAATTGTCGATAAAGTAAATACCTGCAATAACGATAAGTGTACTTTAGTATTCAATAATCAATTAATGGTAGGATTTATTGCTTTTAATTCCCTGTAGGCATACATTTATTATAAAAAGCATCAACAAATGACGTAGAACAGTAATAGTTGCAAATTAATAATTTATTGTGTAGTTATAAATAAATATGTGCTCTGTCCTCAAAATAGGACACTGGTACTTAACGGGTTAAAGGCATTTCATTAGTACACCAAGAGTACATCCTTTCACAATATTAATACGAATATGGAAGTAGGAAACCTTTAAAAAATACCATCAAACTGTTCCTTAGATTCAACCAAAATGGTCTTTGTCTCCCTGCTTTTGCACATTATTGTGGAGACGTGGCACCTGGACTACATAACCTAAAACTCTGGCAGTAAGTTGCCCAGACCTACACCGCATATAGTTTAAGAGCAATACAGTTTAGGAACGTCGAAGTACTTTTTCGACTTTGATTATCCACCACTTTTTACTCTTGTTGGGCTCAACAAAATATTTTCGCATTCGGAGGAGAAAGTTGGTGACTAAAAGTTCGTAAATAGATCTCGCCGCGACGAAAAACGTCTTTGCTTTAATGACTTCCATCCCAACTCGCGCATCATATCTGCTACACTCTCTCCCCTATTACGTGATAATACAAAACGAGCTGCCCTTGTTTGCACCCTTTCGATGTCCTCCGTCAATCCCACCTGGTAAGGATCCCACACCGCGCAGCAATATTCTAACAGAGGACGAACGAGTGTAGTGTCCTGCCAATGAAACGCAACCTTTGGCTCGCCTTCCCCACAATATTATTTGTGTGGTCTTTCCAACTGAAGTTGTTCGTAATTTTTACACCCAGGTACTTAGTTGAATTGACAGCCTTGAGAATTGTACTATTTATTGAGTAATCGAATTCCAACGGATTTCTTTTGGGACTCATGTGGATCACCTCACACTTTTCGTTATTTAGCGTCAACTGCCATCTGCCACACAATACAGCAATCTTTTCTAAAACGTTTTGCAGCTGATACTGGCCTTCGGATGACCTTACTAGACGGTAAATTACAGCATCATCTGCGAACAACCTAAGAGAACTGCTCAGACTGTCACCCAAGTCATTTATATAGATCAGGAACAGCAGAGGTCCCAGGACGCTTCCCTGGGGAACACCTCATATCACTTCAGTTTTACTCGATGATTAGCCGTCTATTACTACGAACTGCGACCTTCCTGACGGGAAATCATGAATCCAGTCGCACAATTGAGACGATACCCCATAGGCCCGCAGCTTGATTAGAAGTCGCTTGTGAGGAACGGTGTCAAAAGCTTTCCGGAAATCTAGAAATACGGAATCAACTTGAGAGCCCCTGTCGATAGCGGCCATTACTTCGTGCGAATAAAGAGCTACCTGAGTTGCACAAGAATGATGTTTTCTGAAACCATGCTGATTTCGTGTCAATAGATCGTTCCCTTCGAGGTGATTCATAATATTTGAATACTGTATATGCTCCAAAACCCTACTGCAAACCGACGTCAATGATATAGGTCTGTAGTTCGATGGATTACTCCTACTACCCTTCTTAAACACTGAAGCGACCTGCGCAATTTTCCAATCTGTAGGTACAGATCTATCGGTGGGCGAGCGGTTGTATATGAGTGCTAAGTAGGGAGCTATTGTGTCAACGTAATCTGAAAGGAACCTAATCGGTATACAATCTGGACCTGAAGACTTGCCCGTATCAAGCGATTTGAGTTGCTTCACAACCCCTAAGGTATCTACTTCTAAGAAACTCATGCTAGCAGCTGATCGTGTTTCAAATTCTCGAATATTCCATTCGTCTTCTCTGGTGAAGGAATTTCGGAAAACTGCGTTCAATAACTCCGCTTTAGCGGCACAGTCGTCGGTTAACAGTACCATCGGCACTGCGCAACGAAGGTATTGACTGCGTCTTGCCGCTTGTGTACTTTACATACGACCAGAATTTCTTCGGATTTTCTACCACATTTCGAGACAATGTTTCGTTGTGGAACCTATTAAAGGCATCTCGCATTGAAGTCCGTGCCAAATTTCGCGCGTCTGTAAATTTTAGCCAATCTTCGGGATTTCGTGTTCTTCTGAACTTCGCATGCTTTTTCCGTTGCCTCTGCAACAGCGTTCGGACCTGTTTTGTGTACCATGGGGGATCAGTTCCATCTCTTACCAATTTATGAGGTATGAATCTCTCAATTGCTGTTGCTACTATATCTTTGAATTTGAGCCACCTCTCGTCTACATTTGCATAGTCAGTTCGGAAGGAATGGAGATTGTCTCTTCGGAAGGCTTCTAGTGACACTTTATCCCCTTTTTTAAATAAAATTATTTTGCGTTTGTTTCTGGTGGATTTGGAAGAAACGGTATGGAGCCTAGCTACAACGACCTTGTGATCACTAATCCCTGTATCAGTCATGATGCTCTCTATTAGCTCTGGATTGTTTGTGGCTAAGAGATCAAGTGTGTTTTCGCAACCATTTACAATTCGCGTGGGTTCGTGGACTAATTGCTAGAAGTAATTTCCGGAGAAAGCATTTAGGACAATCTCGGAAGATGTTTTCTGCCTACCACCGGTTTTGAACAAGTAATTTTGTCAAGATATGGAGGGAAGGTTGAAGTCCCCACCAACTATAACCGTATGAGTGAGTATTTATTTGTTACGAGACTCAAATTTTCTCTGAACTGTTCAGCAACTGTATCATCGGAGTCTGGGGGTCGGTAGAAGGAGCCAATTATTAACTTCACAGTTTCCTTCCCCCCCCCCCCCCTTCCCTCCCCCCACCCACCCAGATACATGCACTTCCCTGCAATACTAAATCGGTGATTGCCTTGACGCCTCAGAATAACTCCTATCAACCGACGCCTTCTTCTAGTCAGGTTGGACTACAAATTTTTTTTCTCCCCAATGCTATTCATTATTCCTCATTAGTTACAAATCTACCAGTCTAATCTTGATACTTCTTTTGTAACACAACATTTCAAAAGTTTCTGTACTCTTCTTGTCCTAACTGTTTATCGTCCATGTTTCACTTCCACACACGGCTACACTGCAGACAAATACACTCAGAGTAGATTTCATTACACTTAAATCTGTTTTCGATGTTAACAAATTTCAGTTCCTAAGAAACGCTTTTCTTGCCATTGCCATTCTAAATATCACATCCTCTCTGATTCGGCCGTCACCAGCTATTTTTCTGCCAAATAAAAAAAAAATCATCTACTACTTTAAGTGTCTCGCTTCATAATCTAATTCCCTCAGCATTACCTGATTTACTTTGTCTAAATTCCATTACCCTATTTTTGCTTTCGTTGACGGTCATCTGATATCCTTCTCTCAAGACTTTGTCGATTTCGGTTAACTGCTTTTCCAAGTCTTTTGCTGTCTCTGACAGAATTGCAGTCTCATCGGCAAACTTCAAAGCTTTATTTGTTCACTCTGAATTTTAACTCACATTCTACATTTTTCTTTGGCTTCCTTTACTGCTTGCTCAGTGTACATTCTGAATAACTGCGGGCATATACTACAACACCCTTTTCAACCACTGCTTCCATTTCATGCCCCTCGACTCTCGTAACTACCGACTAGTTTCTACACAAGTCGTAAATAGCCTTTCGCTCCCTGTCTGTTACCCCTGTTCCCTTCAGAATTTCAAAGAGACTGCTCCAGTGAAGATTATCAAAAGCTTTTTCTAAGTCTAGAAATATTTGAAACGTAGGTTTGCCTTTCCTTATCCTGTCTGCTAAGTATTATCATCACTTGTCGATTTAGCTGATGATCGAAGAAAACGCTGTGTTAAGAAGAAATGTGCAGATACCAGTCACTTAATGCTGGCTCTTATTTTGACTGGACAAGTGGTGGGATTCTTCCAAGACTTCGGTCAGGGGGCCTGGAGATACATAATGTAGCGCTGAAACTGGTTGCTCAATAAAATAACAACTGCAAATTTAGAGGACTGAAGACATTTTGATTTCGACCCTTCGCCTTCCTTACCACAATTCCCACATTGCTCGTTCTGTTTTATATCGCTTTGCAACGTTACGCCTAGATATTTAGTCGAAGTGACTGTGTCAAGCAGCACATTACTAACACTGTATTGGAACATTAGGGGTTTGTTCTTCCTGCTCATCCGCATTAATTTACATATTGCTACAATAAGAGCTAGTAGCCATTCATAACAATATTTAGAAATTTTATCTAAGTCATAACCTCCTACAGTCACTCAACGACGACACTTTCCCATACACCACAGCGTCATCAGCAAACAGTTGCAGATTGCTCCTCACTCAACACACCATATCATTTATGTATATGGAAAATAACAGCGGTTCTGTGACACTTCCCTTGGGTACTCCTGACCACTTTCTTGTTTCTGATGAATGGTCATTGTAGCGGAGCTTGTGTACAAACTCTGAACACAGGCGTGGTCGTTACCCTGGTGTACAGATTCATTAAGTCAGTCATTGAGTTTTTGAAACCATTGAAACGGTGATGCACGTTAAGATACCAGTTACCTCAGCCTGCAACCATTCACTCTAGTGGTCCCTCGTTTCAAAGTAATCGGCGTTACAGGTATTCGTAATTTTGAGTGATGTTTATGAGCCTCAAAACTGACAGACGTTCTGTTTTGGTGTTATAGCGTGACAGTCTGATGTTTATGAGTCTGATGTGCAGACATTGGAACATACTCAGTGCTTCAACTTTTCCTGTTTTTGAATAGTTATGGAAATGACTTTGACCATTAATGAATGAAGGGAAGAAGAAATAATAGCAAATGAAAAAGCTAATACAGTGATGAAAATGACGTGCAAAGTGCTGGAAATTTAAAAAAAAAGAAAACATTTAAACCAATTAATTGTATAAAAAATGATCAAAGGCATTTCGATAACCCTTTAAAAAGACAATTTTCTGTCCTCAGACACATTCGGGTGCACAACCTTGTGCTCGGAAGGCTAATACTTCCTGTCAATTTTAAAATTTCTAAACCATCACGTAAAATTGTGGATACATTTCTCGTTGATTAATGGTAAACGAGGGTTCATAGGGTGAACGGCTGCAGGGTGTAATACCTGGGACTAGGCCAGTTGATAAGAAATCTGTATATTTCGATATTTTCGAAGAAATGTCCATACTTACTGGCTATGTTATTTTCACCGATATTTCGATATCCAAATACCAATATCAATCCCATATTTTTGAATGAACATGAGCAGTCACAGCCGTAAGAAACTTCTTTTTTATGAAGTTGCCGGTTTCGGTCAGTTGCAGACCATCTTCAGACCTACCACCATGATAGTTGACTTCGGAGGGGAAAGGAGCAGGCGCTGTCACCACGAACGCTAACTGCTCAAGAGAGCAGGTAGGTAGGAAGATAGTCTAAAACAGTTTTATCCTTAAGTTAAAAAACTGCCGTTCTCCAAATTACATGTTCTCAAAAATTACCGATATTTTAATTTTATATATAGATTTTTTCGCAACTTTGGGTAAATATTTGAAGTTGTTGTTTTGAAATTGTAATAGAACATAATTTTGCTTTCACTGTGTGAAGAAGTCTTACTACTTTTCGAGGTCTCATCACGTCCAAAAATGGCTCTGAGCACTATGGGACTTAACATCTATAGTCATCAGCCCCTAGAACTACTTAAACCTAACTAACCTACGGACAGCACACAACACCCAGTCATCACGAGGCAGAGAAAATCCCTGACCCCGCCGGGAATCGAACTCGGGAACCCGGGCGTGGGAAGCGAGAACGCTACCGCACGACCACGAGCTGCGAGCTCTCATCACGTCCACTCTTTGTCTTTGAATATGTGAAGCAAGTACAGGTGGCACAAAAGAAGGAGTCAGTCTGATTGCACTGCAGGGTGGCGGTGTGAATGGAAAATCAAGATTACTGATGTGAAGAAATAGCACACCACTTGCTTTAAGAAACAATTCATAACGCAACTTGTGTGCTATTTTTTCACATCGACATTTCTCAAAAACAGTTGCTAAAAATGATAAACAAAAGTGTAAACGACAAGATTGGCCTTTGTGGTGGGCGGAGGCGCGTGACGGGAAATGCTGGCGTAATCGGCGCTCGCCCCTACCAACAGAAAGTAAACGTTTAGTTTCATCATGAAATTTTGACACTACAGCTGCTAGGTCGGTGGCGTTTGCAGAAATGAACAAAAAAAATCTGGGAAGTCGACATGAATTGTTCCGTTCAAATACGATATGTGACGAATCTGAACGACCGCACCATCGGACATCTTTTATTGTGCCACTTACATGCAGTTACCGCTGTTTGCAAATTGGTAATCGCCAAGTTTGAACGTACATGGTTTTCCCTTCAGTTCTTCATCTGAAATGGATAATATCTAATAATAAACCAATTCTTAAATAAACAGCTCTAAAACCGGCAGTGTAATTACAATGTACAGCCGACACTTTCATACGCCGGCACGCCAATACTTTTTCCGTCGATATATCGATATATTGATGCTCTGTTCCGGTATACCAAGGACCGATGATGATGCGTTTTTATATATCGATGTACGAAAAAACCGATATTTTTGAAAATATCAACAGTCGTACCTAGGACCATAACCTATATCACCTTAATCATCTTACAGCTGGTTTCAAAAATGCATTCCACCTAGGGGGATTTCTCCTTGTTAGCGTAAATCGTGCTAATATGGGGTCCGCTGCTGCAACGTTTGGCAAATTGGTTTTACTTGCACCGGAGCGCCCCCGCCCCCCCCCCCCCCCCCCCCGCCGCCCCTCTCACCGGAGCCATCAGTTACCTAATGGAGGCAAGTCCTGTGCAACACCTGTCTGTGAAACGTGTAAACTTCGTTCTGATTGTGCTTTGCTTTAACTATTTGTATGTCGTATTTTCTGAGTGTCACTTTGGGAACAACAAAATGTTTGCCAAAAAGATAGTATGATACTGAATAAAGGCACACTGAGGCTGAGTGGCGTCTACTATTGTTTGCCGCGAGAATTCGATTCTGCTTTGAGTCACATCTCTGTCTCGGAAGTTAGCACGGTAGGCATTACAGAAAAGGATCAGGTCGCAGATGTTTTAAATCAATAGAAAACGAAAGCTAAAGACGTCGCCAGCCAAATCGGCAATGCCAGGTTACAGTCCGTGAACGTAAACAGGAGAAGATTACCGGGTCGCGTCAGTAGAAGGTTCAGTGAGCCTGAGTACTTATCGGCTGTTTGTCGAAGGACCAGACGGCGTAACTCGCCTAGCATGTCTTGAGCGGATGGTATCGAAACACGTCGACTCCGATATCTCTGTGTCTCTCTGTCTGCCGGAGTCGCAGTCGCACGATGCTGCAAGTCTTTGTTTATACGAGATTTACGTAATGGTATAGGCAACGAGCGATTGTATCCACAGGCCCTAGAGAAAGGGCTGGGGAAAATTACTGACCATCATTGGTTACCAAGTACTCTTTGAATCAGTTTATTAACCACCAATAATTTATTTTCGCCAATAGTAACGAGATAAAAGGCTCAACTTAAAAAAATACATTAATGACTAAACTCGAGCGTTCATTCTAAAGAAAAAGCGTTAAACATTACATACCAAAAGTGAAACAGTTTACATACATTTGAAAGGTGGCTACACTGAGCCACAGCGCCAGAGAGTTTTGTTTCGCCGCCTCCACTGGCAGTGATTATTGAGAAGTAGCGGAGGGCAGTGCTTGTTGAGAACTCGTAGTAGAGTGCTTGCTGAGATGTCGTAGTGAAGAGTGCTTGTCGAGATGTGGCAGTAGTCAGTTCTTGTTGAGATGTGGTAGTAGCGAGCCGGTGTGGAGATATTGTAATGATTAGAGTGCTTTTCTTTTTTTTTTTCTCATTATTTCAATGTCCTGAATAATGCGTCATTACAGGTTCAGTCAACAAAGCATCTGGCTTGTGTTCTTGTATTAGAGTGTAATTCTGGTTTTCTTGCGCAATTATAGTATTTCTAATTTTTTTTATCACGTCAGTATAAATGGTATTTGAAATTTCTTGTCTTATTGAAGAAGAACCGTGCCAGATGTGTACGTTGAGTCATACTTCCACACACAGAACAGTTATACTTGTGCTTTGGCTTCGTAGGTTTTACAGTTGCTGGGGACTTAATTAATTAATTGTGTTAACGAAAATTTTCATTTCATTCTTTGTTGTTGTTTTATGCAGTCAGATTGCGTAATAATACTAGTCAGAGCCAACCGTTTACGAGACACAGCGTAATCGGACATACAGCTACGAAAAATAAAAAAGATTTTCAAATTTAATAAATAAGCCCCCATGCACATTTTAAAAATCTTTTTAAAAAAATTACAATTCAACAAAGCATTTGATATTAATAATCTATATTAAAGTCAAGCCGAGGCACACCATAACCTGAAAATTACAGGGCAGGGCACAAACCCACAGCCGACACATCAGACCCCAGAGGGAGGCCTCGCGACACAGCCCCCCCCCCCCCCACCCCACCCCACCCCCTGCGATAACTGCCGAGAGAGGATAGGCAGTGCTCTACAACACGTATAGCAAAGCCCTGTTAAGCAGTGAACAGATTAAACAAAATAAAAGCCATTGCCACTGCTCTAAAATAAATCCCGTAACTAAAGTTAAGTGCCGCTGAATGTTAACTCGCTTCTCTAGTCAATGTTAACAGGTTCGAGAGGGGTGCACACTTAAACCCGGAATCGCTACCGGTCATGTATAGAAAAAAATATTACTGTCTCAAGTGTAGATCAAACGTCACCAAAATTTTAACAACTGCTGAAGCAGCCTTCAAACTAGTATCCACAACCCAAGGTATACAAATGGACTTTTATTAGTTTCATGATCAAACCAGAGGTTCTTAAGAACTTCAGTTGTCCTCCGACAATTGTTTGTAGCAAAGTTTTACGTATAATTTAAGAGAGGCGTGAATCATTTAAGCATCTGTTAAAGGTTGTTGCATATAAGGTGGAAAAAACTTACTGGCTACAAAAAACAATTGAACGCCACTAAATAAAGCGGACCCGTTTCCTTAAGACTATCAGTGTTACTTAGAATAGGACATAGGCCGCTAGGGCATAAGATTGAATCACCAGAACAGCAATCTGCGCTTTACAGAAATAAATTTTGACTCTGCAGCGGAGTGTGCGCTGATATGAAACTTCCTGGCAGACTAAAACTGTGTGCCAGACCGAGACTCGAACTTGGGACCCTTGCTTCTCGCGGGCAAGTGCTCTACTGACTTTTTTTGTCTTTGATCTCATTTTGTTCGATATTGTTCGTTGTATTTGTTCGAGGTGGATGTCCCATGATACCCGTTCAAGTACATTGTTGATCCATTGACTTAGTTTTTAAATTATAGAGGGCAACTAACCCTCTGCCCTAACACGCTGATCTACCGTGCCGGCGAGCTACCCAAGCACGACTCACGTTCACTCCTCATAGCTTCAACTATGTCAGTACCTCGTCTCCTGTCTTCCAAGCTTCTCAGAAGCTCTTCTGTAAACCTTACGGAACTAGCACTAGAAAAGAAATTGCGGAGGCATGGTTTAGCCACAGCCTAGGAGATGTTTCCAGAATGAGAGGCTAGGGGTGCTAGTTCTTCAACGTTCGCAGAAGAGCTTCTTTGAAGTTTGGAAGGTAGGAGACGAGGTACTGGCAGAACTGAAGCTGTGAGGACGGGTCGTGGGTTGTTCTTGGGTAGCTATGTCGGTAGGGCAGCTGACCGCTAGTCTTGGTCCGGCGCAAAGTTTTAACCTGCCAAGAAGTTTCAATCTGCACTTTACTTAAATTTGGGAGCCAATTATTTTTATCATTTACTCAAAACATAAGGCAATTTCCCCACCAGAGAGTTGAACACATACCACAAATCCTTTAAAAATAACGTAAAGTGGAAAATGGTGGAGTGCAGCACAACAAAAACATCGAAAAACCATGCAGAAAGCTAGTGCCAAGTTGCTTCAAATACAAGCAGCAGAAGGCAATGGATACAAGTCTGTGGAGAACATACAAGTGACTCTCATCATAAACATAAGCAAGCGGAACAAGGCTCTTTTCTCGACCAAAGAACTCGAAGAATGTGTTAATCGGTGCCAGGCAAAATCCTGTGGTGAAGGTGTTCCGCTTGTCTGGTCAGAACGAGACTCGACTGGTGGAAATCGCCGAATCGCAACAAATTCTGCGGGAGGAGCCCGGGTATTGCGCTAACAAATACAGCCAGGACAAGAATGGACTGGCGCAGCACGGCAGGTCAACAGCCGCATCGCCCTGCACGGAGAACGACGACCGCCGACGCCAACACCAGGAAAACGATGAGATGGCAATGCTGACTAATTGCTGTCCACGTAGCTCCTACGTCCCACCGGACATGCCATCCACCATAACCGCCCAGTCCCGACAGCCCCCACCCCTTCCCCCACATCCCATATCTTCCCTTTGCCCTCTTTCAGCAAGCCTCTGACCGGCAAGGCACGGGCTCAACTTGCTGATGCGAGATATGAAACTCGGCATAATCCTCACATGAGCTTTTGTGTTATGGTAGATCCCACAGGAATGCTTAATGCGATCGTGAAAAGTAGTCCTTTTGTTATACAGGGTGTTTAAAAGGTGGTCTACAACATTGAAGATAGAACAATATCCGTGAATTTTTTGGGAAAGTGTCCTGACAACACACAAGACCTTCAATCACGTACCATACTCATATCAACGTCATTTAAAATAAAAAGCATGTCGTAAGGGTGAAAAAGACCTGCCCTCAGGACGTCATATGTAAAATGTGCTGTGTTGATATCTGTGTTCCACACACTCCTGACACACCGGCGAGCCGTCCCACGCTAAGAGAAGGCCACATGTCAGGTAGAATTTCGCACGTATTCCTCAAACGTTCGAAAAGGACGCACAGCTCTATGTCTCAGTTGCCCTTTCTGGGGGAGGGGGGGGGGGGGAGGGAGGGAGAGGGAGAGAGGGGGATCACTCTTCTAATGGTTTGATGCGGCGCACCACGAATTTGTCTCCTGTGCCGATTTCATCCTGTCAGAGCAGCAGTTCTACCCAACGTCCTTAATTATTTGTTGAATATATTCCAATCTCTCCTCGTCTCTACGATTTTTACGCTTTGCAGCTCCCACAACTGATGTTATTTCTTGACGTCTCAGCACATCATCACCACGCTATCCGTTTCTGTTGACAATGTTTTCCACATGTTCCTATCCTCGAGGATTCCGCGGAAAATCTCATTTCCTACCAGCCCATGTAATTCTCTATATTCTTCTACAGCACTACATATCAAATACTTCTTGTTCTTTTCCGGCTTACCAATAGTCCGTGATTCACTTCCATTTAGTGCTTGGCTGCATATATACATTCTCAGAAATCTCTTTCTCAAAATAAAGCTGATGTTTGAGGCTAGTGTACTTCTTTTGGCTGGGAATACCTTCTTTGGCTGCAAGTCATCTGATGGAGCGCAGCAGAGAATACTTCTGGTTCCACTACTTCCACGTGGGAAGAATGACTGGCGGCAAACCTCTATATTAGCTCTATTTTCTCGAATTTCCTCATTGTGGTCATTTCGCGAAATGTGTTTGAGAGGAAGCAACATGTTGTTTGACACCTCCAGGAACTTACTCTCATGATGTGCTATGCCTTTCTTGAAGCGTCTGCTACTGGAGCTTGTTGTGCATCTCTGTAACGCCCTCGCGTCGACTAAACGACCCCGTGAAGTAAAGTAATGTCCTTCGTTGCTGTGGTACCATTCAAAGATCTTGGTACCTCAGTACCACGCCACAGTCACCATCGTGTATTGATACCAAAGACACCTGCGATGTCTCATTGCTATCCTCTAAGATGGGTGGGAGAGGCTGAAGAACACACCCTTTCTGTCAGCACTGCAGCACCCTCACACAGATGTCAATATAGAGCTGAGTATGGAAGCGCTAGTTTCTGATCTCAATTGAAGCAGTCGACATCATCGTGTAGGACTCAGAATTATTCAAGTAACAGATGGAAATACACTTTTATAAAAGTTGCGTTTTGTACTTCAAGAGATAAGTTTGTTAATTAGTGCATCAAGTGATGCTTTAACGACAGGTGAAAAGTATGAAGCATTCCTGTAGCAAAGAACTGTGTCAAGGGAAGTAAATCTATTTAATCATTCGTGTAATAAAGTCAAATGGTGTTTCATATGCCGTAGTTCGGATAAGCAATCTCCCAGAGCAATCAAGGAACCCTCAGTTATGGTCGGTACCAGAATGATGAGAAGTACTTAATAACCAGTGAAGCAAGCGTCTCGTAAGCCTCATCTTTCACGGATGATTTGAAGTTTCTGAAGATTCTTCCTATGAATCTGAGTGTGGTATAAGCTTTTCCTACTATTAGTTTTATGTGTTCATTCCACTTACGATCAATCCGAACTGGTAATCGTAGATATTTTGCGGTACACAATGTTTCCAGCAATTTGTCCTCATTGGTGTAGTTCTACAGTAGTGGCTTTCTACTTCTGTGTACGCACAATACGTTACATTTATTTACATTTAGAGACCACTGCCGATCCCTCCACCATTCATTAATCCTCTGCAGGTACTTTTCTACAGTATTCTGGCGTTTCCAGACATCTAAAGCTGCCTCCTACGTCCTGTGTTATTTTGCTTCCAAAGTAGCAAAATTTCTCACTTGTGATTTGTGGTCTCCGAGTCCGTTGTTATGTTTATTGCTAATATCATTTCTGTTTCTCTTTAGTACTTACGTCTTATTTTTCTTCTTTCATAGTCCATTACTTCTTATAGGTACTGACTGAATAGTAGTTGCGAAAGTCAACATCCTGTCTTACACCCTTTCTAATCGCAGCATTTCATTGATGTGCCAGTCGTATTATTCCAGTTTTTTCTTGTAAGCATTGTGTGAGGAGTGTTCAAAAGAAACGGTACGAAACGACACTTGATGTCTAATTGATGTCTTTCTTCGAACGTAATCACCAGAGGGCTGAGTACAACTATCCCACAGTTTCAGGAGCCAAAGGATTCCCTGTCCTCAAAATTCCTGTGGCTGTGACATGAGACAGTCGTCCACTGTGTCTTTCTGTTCGTCGCCCGAGTTCAAGTGCTTTTCCTTCAGATGATTTATGGCGACATGTCCAGAGTGTAGGGCTGATGCAGAAGCTGCTACCACTTGATCTTGGCCATCACGATTAGTGTCACCAAGGAGATGTACGGACGCGCGTTATCGTGGTACGGAATCATTGCCTCCATGAGTTGTCCATGTCGTTTGCTGTTGATAGACTTGCATAAACTACTGAGTGTCTCTCAGTACACGTCGCTGTTAATGGTTTTTCCGTGCTCGAGGGGTTCAATGAGTATTGGGCCACCTACGTCGAAAAAGGCCGTGAGCATCACCTTGCCTACTGAGGGCAAAGCTCTGGATATTTTAGGGATAGCTGACAACACACGCTACCATTACTTAGACGTCTCGCTACATTACCACAAAGAAACAAGTGTACATTTCAATCGGCTTAGTTGTTCAACGTTCCGTACCCACTCATTTGAACAATCATTACATACGTATTAGCCTTCTTTACACTTAAGATTTCAGTGGAGCGTGTTGTGTCTAGACGATAGCGTACAGAGGAACAGAGTTTATTTTTTGGTCGGTACTTCTGTACAGTGACTGATTTTAGATTCCCCTTAAGGTATGGGCACTCGAGACTGCCTTAAGCAATTTCCCCAATTTTATGACGTTCTTGTTGTTGTTAGACATGAAGTTGTGTTTCGTGTAGTATTTGTAAACAGTTCGCGATGTATTCATGCAAGTGCTCCACTCACATTAATGTGATCACCGCCTGTGTTCGACGTCAACGTGCACTAATCACTCACAGACGGCAGCAGATCGCACCAGTAGTTCGGTTCCGTCAGTGTCGGGGAGACGCAGTAAACAGTGCAATCGTTGTTGTAATGTAGAAACGGAACGATTTTTCTGACATCCAGAGGAGAGTTAACTTTGGCCTTTGGGCAGGTCGTAAAAGCATTTCCGAAATTGGTAAATTTATTAAGTGTTCGCATTAAAGTATACCCTGCATTGCAAAATGGCACTATGTAGAACTGGCGCTGAAGCTGCTGTGGTGCTTCACAGGCCATAGTTGACAGGGGTGAACGACGAAGGTGGAGGTGTGTGCGGGGGAACAGACGTGCTCAGATGGTACATATAGCTCTGAGCACTATGGGACTTAACATGTGAATTCAGTAGTCCCCTAGAACTTAGAACTACTTAAACCTAACCAACCTAAGGACATCACACACATCCATGCCCGAGGCAGGATTCGAACCTGTGACCGTAGCGGTCGCGCGGTTCCAGACTGAAGCACCTAGAACCGCTCGGTCACAGCGGCCGGCTACAAACGTGCAAGAGTTGAGCAACTGACTGTCTAGATGATCTAGGGGACTACCAATAGTGTCTCCTCAATGACGGTTCAGCTAAGGTTGCTGCCTATGAGTCTCCGCAGAAGGCGTCTGATTCATACACCCATGCTGACTGATACTCACCGATGCCAAAGACTGGAATTGGCATGCCAGTATCGGAACTGGGGGTCTACTGAGTGGCGACAGGTGTGCAACGGTACCACCGACCACCTTAAAAGGTCAATCGACGCTAACGTTACACTTCTGCGAGAAATTTTTGATAGTTGTGACCGTGAGATAACCTAATGGAAACAGAACAATCAAACTGGGATTCGTTTCCGAAGGGTATAAACAAAAGTTAACAGGTGTGTCAGGAATAGACGTTCCCCCAGCTCAAAAACAAGTTGTAACATTACGTATTAAAACTAGTCGCCAGCCTAATTAGGCATTCTTGTGTCAAGCAAAATTGTAAAGCAGAAGGCAGTGCTAAGACTAACCTAACCTTCCTTGACACACACACTGAACTCTTTCCTTATATCAGTTCATACTACAACACAGTAAGTTAACCTTGCAGATGAATGTGCTACTATTAAACAAATGGCAAACGAGATTCTAAATTAACATATGCCTCTCAATAACACATACTTTAAACGAACTTCACTATCTGATCAAAGATATCCGGACGGCCCCAAAAACATACGTTTTTCATATTAAGTGCATTGTGCTACCACCTACTGCCAGGTACTCCATATAAGCGCCCTCAGTAGTCATTAGACATCATGAGAGAGCAGAACGGGGCGCTCTACGGAACTCACGGAGTTCAAACGTGGCCCAGTGTTTGGGTGTCACTTGTGTTATACGTCTGCACTCGAAATTTCCACACTCCTAAACATCCCTAGGTCCACTGTTTCCGATGTGATAGTGAAGTGGAAACGTGAAGGGACACGTACAGAAGAAAAACGTACAGGCCGACCTCGTCTGTTGACTGACAGAGCCAAATGGCAGTTGAAGAGGGTCGTATTGTGTAATAGGCGGACATCTATCAAGACCATTACACAGGAATTCCAAATTACATCAGGATCCACTGCAAGTACCATGACAGTTAGGTGGGAGGTGAGGAAACTTGGATTTCATGGCCGAGCGGCTGCTCATAAGCCACACATCACGCAGGTAAATGCCAAACTACGCATCGCTTGGTGTAAGGAGCGTAAACATTGGACTATTGAACAGTGGAAAAACGTTGTATGGAGTGACGAATCACGATACACAATGTGGCGATCAGATGGTAGGACTTGGGTATGGCGAATGCCCAGTGAACGTCATCTGCCAATCTGTGTAGTGCCAACAGTAAAATTCGGAGGCGGCGGTGTTATGGTGTAGTCGTGTTTTTCATGGAGGGGGATTGCAGTCCTTGTTGTTTTGCATGGCACCATCACAGCACAGCCTTAGGTTGATGTTTTAAGCACCTTCTTGCTTCCCGGGTTTGAAGACCAATTCGGGGATGGCGACTGCACCTTTCAACAGAATCGTGCACCTGTTCATAATGCACGGCCTGTGGCGGAGTGGTTACACGACAGTAACATCCCTGTAATTGACTGCCCTGTCGGAGTCCTCACCTGAATCCTATAAAACACCTTTGGGAAGTTTTGGAACGCCAGCTTCGCGCCAGGCCTCCCCGACCGACATCAATACCTCTCTTCAGTGCAGCACTCCGTGACGAATGGGCTGCCATTGCGCAAGTAACCATCCATCAGCTGACTGAGCGTGTGCCTGTGAGAGTGGAAGCTGTCATAAAGGCTAAGGGTGGGCTAACTCCATATTCTTGCATTACCGATGGAGGGCGCCACGAACTTGTAAGTCATTATCAGCCGGGTATCAGGATACTTTTGATCACATAGTTTAGGTGTAACAGCTTAAAAACCGATTACCGACACACGTGAACTAATAGCAATACTGAATAGGGAAAAGCTTGAAATTATTTTGAATTTAAATCAGGGATTCTGCTAGTGATCATAATCTATAACTTCACTGCTTAGTGCAGGGTCTCTATGCCTGTGCATTAACCAACTTTCATTAGAATAGATAACACAGTAAATAGTTCTTTCTTAAACTCGGTTTGACGCAACCAAACAGAATGCAGTCTAACTATACTGGCTCTGAAGGAGTCTATGAATTGCTTCAATAACTAACTAGCCTAGTACATAGGGACCCTTGAAGTTTCATGTTTTGAAGAACCATGGTCATTAACAAAACTACATCAGTATGTATGAGAAATAATAAGTATTCGTATCATTAATTCTTAAAGCACAACAAACTATAAATCTTTAAATAACAAATGTGCTATAATAAGCAGTCTTTTGACTCACTCAAAGATATAATCGGCTGTGCAAGTGAGAGAACAACATTAAATTCAAGTTCAACCACTTTCTCATAATCAATCATGACACCTGGAATTAAATTCGCTGATAGGATTCCTGTCCAGGTTTGTGATTTGGGATAATCGCGGGTGTAAGATAGATCATTTAATAACACCACGATAATTATTAAAATCAACCGAATTTCACAAATTCATGGTTCATTTACAGAGTGCCAAATATAAACAATTTAGTGGAAGGGTGGTGGTACTGGTGGTGCAATTTTCAGTGGCTGTTAACCTGGTGGCGATGCAATCAAAAGAGACCCACTACTGCACAGCTACACTATTGATGACAAACAGCTGGAGACAGCGTCTGCCGTAAAATATCTAGGAGTAACTATCCAGAGCGACCTTAAGTGTAACGACTATATAATATAGGTAGTGGGAAAAGCAGACACCAGGCTCAGATTCATCGGAAGAATCTTAGGGAAATGTAAGTGATCCACGAAAGAAGTGGCTTATAAGGGCTTGTTAGCCCGATTCTTGAGTATTCTTCATCTATCTGGGATCCCTAAAAGATAGGACTGATAGAGGAGACAGAGAAGTTCCAACGAATAGCGGTGCGTCTCGTCAAGGGATCGTTTAGCTGGCGAGAGAGCGTTACGGAGTTGGAGTTGCTAAACAAACCACACTGGCAGACGCTACAAGAGCGGCGTTGTGCATCACTGAAAGATTTACTATTGAAATTTCGGGACAGTACTTTTCAGGAGGAGTCTGACAAAATGTTACCTCCCCCCACATACATGTCGCGTCTTGACCACGACGAGGAAATTCGAGAAATTAGAGCCAATTACACCAATACAGATGTTCACCGACAATCATTCATCCCACGCACTATTCGCGAGTGGAACTGGATTGGAGGGATCAGATAGAGGCACCGAACGTATCCTCCGCCACACACCATTAGGTGGCTTGCGGAGTGTGATGTGCTGTTGGCCTCTCTCTATTATATATCTTCTTGGCGTCGGTATTCTGTTTTTATAGGGTCAAAATAATGGTATCACCAAATGTAGCATTCGAGGCCCATAAATACTGCCCTTAGGCTCTTCTGGCCTCAAAACTCCAGAAATATGAACCACAATGATCCGCTACTGCTAGCTAGGTGTCAACCACAGCACCGCTCAGCCCAGACTCCTTACTCGTCACAAAGGACGAGTTGCCATTTGCACGCCAGCCACATCTTTTGCACTCCGCCAGTCTATTTCCGTAGCTGCGAGGCTTCCCCACATCTTTGACATTCAACACTACGTTCCCTAATTATGGACCAAGTCATTTACAGTACATTATAAACAATCATTCAATCCACAAGCATAAGTTAAACAACATTGTTCAAAAGTTCACATAACTGAAATACATAAACACAGTCAAAGAATTTCCATGATAGTTACTACACTCTACGTAAGCAGCACTACAAATTGATAAAAATATCGGTACATATACAAAACAGGTCATAAATAGGTGTTTCATGTGAACTTTTCAGATGAATCACGTCTTATACTCATCCATCGGACTGATGATGTCGGCGTGTGCAGCTTGAAAAGTTTGAAAGCAAACACTTCAACCAGGGGAGAGCGTTGTGGTCAGGGTAATGTTTTCGTGGCATTACCTGGGTGATGTCATTCCGGAAAGGACAAAGAATCGCCACAAGTATGCCGCTATCCTTGGGAACCATCTCCTCCCCTTTTTTCTTTTTTTTTTTTTTTTTGGTTTTTGGTCATCAGTCTACTGACTGGTTTGATGCGGGCCGCCAGGAATTCCTTTGCTGTGCTAACCTCTTCATCTCAGAGTAGCACTTGCAACCTACGTCCTCAATTATTTGCTTGACGTATTCCAATCTCTGTCTTCCTCTACAGTTTTTGCCCTCTACAGCTCCCTCTGGTACCATGGAAGTCATTCCCTCATGTCTTAGCAGATGTCCTATCATCCTGCCCCTTCTCCTTATCAGTGTTTTCCACATATTCCTTTCCTCTCCGATTCTGCGCAGAACCTCCTCATTCCTTACCTCATCAGTCCACCTAATTTTCAACATTCGTCTATAGCACCATATCTCAAATGCTTCGATTCTCTTCTGTTCCGGTTTTCCCACAGTCCATGTTTCACTACCATACAATGCTGTACTCCAGACGTACATGCTCAGAAATTTCTTCCTCAAATTAAGGCCGGTATTTGATATTAGTAGACTTCTCTTGGCCAGAAATGCCTTTTTTGCCATAGCGAGTCTGCTTTTGATGTCCTCCTTGCCCCGTCCGTCATTGGTTATTTTACTGCCTAGGTAGCAGAAGTCCTTAACTTCATATACTTCGTGACCATCGATCCTGATGTTAAGTTTCTCGCAGTTCTCATTTCTACTACTTCTCATTACCTTCGTCTTTCTCCGATTTACTCTCAAACCATACTGTGTACTCATTAGACTGTTCATTCCGTTCAGCAGATCATTTAATTCTTCTTCACTTTTACTCAGGATAGCAATGTCATCAGCGAATCGTATCATAGATATCCTTTCACCTTGTATTTTAATTCCTCTGCTGAACATTTCTTTTATTTCCATCATTGCTTCCTCGATGTACAGATTGAAGAGTAGGGGCGAAAGGCTACAGCCTTGTCTTACACCCTTCTTAATACGAGCACTTCGTTCTTGATCGTCCACTCTTATTATTCCCTCTTGGTTGTTGTACATATTGTATATGACCCGTCTCTCCCTATAGCTTACCCCTACTTATTTCAGAATCTCCAACAGCTTGCACCATTTTATATTGTCGAACGCTTTTTCCAGGTCGACAAATCCTATGAAAGTGTCTTGATTTTTCTTTAGCCTTGCTTCCATACTTAGCCGTAACGTCAGAATTGCCTCTCTCGTCCCTTTACTTTCCCTAAAGCCAAACTGATCGTCACCTAGCGCATTCTCAATTTTCTTTCCCATTCTTCTGTATATTATTCTTGTAAGCAGCTTCGATGCATGAGCTGTTAAGCTGATTGTGCGATAATTCTCGCACTTATCAGCTCTTGCCGTCTTCGGAATTGTTTTTCCGAAAGTCAGATGGGATATCGCCAGAATCATATATTCTACACACCAACATGAATAGTCGTTTTGTTGCCACTTCCCCCAATGATTTTAGAAATTCTGATGGAATGTTATCTATCCCTTCTGCCTAATTTGACCGTAAGTCCTCCAAAGCTCTTTTAAATTCCGATTCTAATACTGGATCCCCTATCTCTTCTAAATCGACTCCTGTTTTTTCTTCTATCACATCAGACAAATCTTCACCCTGATAGAGGCTTTCAATGTATTCCTTCCACCTATCTGCTCTCTCCTCTGCATTTAACAGTGGAATTCCCGTTGCACTCTTAATGTTACCACCGTTGCTTTTAATGTCACCAAAGGTTGTTTTGACTTTCCTGTATGCTGAGTCTGTCCTTCCGACAATCATATCTTTTTCGATGTCTTCACATTTTTCCTGCAGCCATTTCGTCTTAGCTTCCCTGCACTTCCTATTTATTTCATTCCTCAGCGACTTGTATTTCTGTATTCCTGATTTTTCCGGAACATGTTTGTACTTCCTCCTTTCATCAATCAACTGAAGTATTTCTTCTGTTACCCATGGTTTCTTCGCAGCTACCTTCTTTGTACCTATATTTTCCTTCCAAACTTCTGTGATGGCCCTTTTTAGAGATGTCCATTCCTCTTCAACTGTACTGCCTACTGCGCTATTTCTTATTGCTGTATCTATAGCGTTAGAGAACTTCAAACGTATCTCGTCATTCCTTAGTACTTCCGTATCCCACTTCTTTGCGTATTGATTCTTCCTGAATAATGTCTTGAACTTCAGCCTGCTCTTCATCACTACTGTATTGTGATCTGAGTCTATATCTGCTCCCGGGTACGACTTACAATCCAGTATCTGATTTCGGAATCTCTGTCTGACCATGATGTAATCTAATTGAAATCTTCCCGTATCTCCCGGCCTTTTCCAAGTATACCTCCTCCTCTTGTGATTCTTGAACAGGGTATTCGCTATTACTAGCTGAAACTTGTTACAGAACTCAATTAGTCTTTCTCCTCTTTCATTCCTCGTCCCAAGCCCATATTCTCCTGTAACCTTTCCTTCTACTCCTTCCCCTACAACTGCATTCCAGTCGCCCATGACTATTAGATTTTCGTCCCCCTTTACATACTGCATTACCCTTTCAATATCCTCATACACTTTCTCTATCTGTTCATCATCAGCTTGCGACGTCGGCATGTATACCTGAACTATCGTTGTCGGTGTTGGTCTGCTGTCGATTCTGATTAGAACAACCCGGTCACTGAACTGTTCACAGTAACACACCCTCTGCCCTACCTTCCTATTCATAACGAATCCTACACCTGTTATACCATTTTCTGCTGCTGTTGATATTACCCGATACTCATCTGACCAGAAATCCTTGTCTTCCTTCCACTTCACTTCACTGACCCCTACTATATCTAGATTGAGCATTTGCATTTCCCTTTTCAGATTTTCTAGTTTCCCTACCACGTTCAAGCTTCTGACATTCCACGCCACGATTCGTAGAACGTTATCCTTTCGTTGATTATTCAATCTTTTTCTCATGGTAACCTCCCCCTTGGCAGTCCCCTCCCGGAGATCCGAATGGGGGACTATTCCGGAATCTTTTGCCAATGGAGAGATCATCATGACACTTCTTCAATTACAGGCCACATGTCTTGTGGATACACGTTAAGTGTCTTTAATGCAGTGGTTTCCATTGCCTTCTGCATCCTCATGTCGTTGATCAATGCTGATTCGTCCGCCTTTAGGGGCAATTTCCCACCCCTAGGACATGAGAGTGCCCTGAGCCTCTATCCGCTCCTCCGCCCTCTTTGACAAGGCCGTTGGCAGAATGAGGCTGACTTCTTATGCCGGAAGTTTTCAGCCGCCAATGCTGATTATTTATCGAAATTTAGGCAGTGCTTGGGATCGAACCCGGGACCGAAAACATTTTGATTATGAATCAAAGACGCTACCCCTAGACCACGGGTACATCTCCTCCCCTACATGTAGTTTTCATACGTACATGGCATCCACCAACAGGACAATGCAACGTGTCACGCAGCTTGCGGTGTATGTGCGTGGTTCGAAGAACACCAGGAAGAGCTTAGCCTGATCCTCTGGCCTTCAGACTACCCTAATTTAAACAAAATCCAAAATCTGTGGGGCCATCATGATCGACCTCTTCGCGCCAATGATCCGTAACCGAGAAACCTCGTCGACACTCTTCCTTCGCGTCTCGTTCTCCAAAACGTTGAGTATACTGCTGTTTATTGAACTATTTGTGTAACATGTGGACAGCTGAGCATACTTCTTCTGTCATGTTCCATCTTGTACTTTGAAACAGACGGTCTTTTACCATGGAACGTGTGACATTTGCAACGTCTTAACAATTTTATCTGCGTCGCAAATTGAAATTTGTATTGGTTTCCAATAACTTCAATTTCAAATTTTTACCTATAACTGCTTGCATTTTTGATAATGTTTCTCCTTAATTTGACTTCACTTACTGATTATTGGTGTGTAATAGAGCAGTAACATAACAGATAGACTATTAAATACAGAAATGGCAACATTTTGTCTATTACAGCGCTTTTAAAATTCAGTCGAATAATTGTTCGTGTTACTTAATGTGTTGTGCCTTGAACTGGTTTTCACATTTCGTAACTTCTCAAGTTTTCGGAGCATTTTGTTGTAATTTCAAAAAAAAAAAAATAAAATTGCCGTTATTTAAAATGCAACAAGAAATACATTCAGCTTGCACTACAGTCGAGCCGGCCGCGGTGGCCGTGCGGTTCTAGGCGCTGCAGTCCGGAACCGCGGGACTGCTATGGTCGCAGGTTCGAATCATGCCTCGGGCATGGATGCGTGTGATGTCCTTAGGTTAGTTAGGTTTAAGTAGTTCTAAGTTCTAGGGGACTGATGACCTAAGTGCTCAGAGCCATTTGAACCATTTTGAACTACAGTCGAACACCTGAAAAGTGTGCTAAGCTACAACATATGTCCTTAAGAACGGAAGCCACGTATATAAATCACATGGGCTCGGCAAATGATCCTTTCAGTGCAGAGGCGGACCATGAACTGTCACAGGAGTCCGCGAAATGCCACGAGTACTGAGGATAAGGGGGAAGGGCACTACATAAGCAATGGGCAGATAATATTGGGTCTGAGAGGAGGCATGCCAGGGTAGTGCGTGCTGTTTTGAAGACGACTGTGTCCGGAAGGCACAGTGGTCAGCGCACCTGGCTAGTAGGCAAGAGACCTGGGTTCGAATTCCGGCCCAGCAAAAATTTTTGACTTCTCCCATTGGTTTAAATCAATGCCCGCTGGCAGCTAATGTGTTTAATTCCTTTGCGCCTTGATTTCAGATTGAGTTCCTGTTCTCCAAGAACACTGTTCAATAATAATACACATTCGTAAAAAATATTATTTCCCGCTCATGAAAAACGGAGGCTAATTTCCCCCAGAAGAATAGGCAGTGCGCCGGCGGCGCAGCTGACAAAGATGGGACTGTAGCACGTACCACATGTTGTATATGAATAAACCTCCTCTGAGACAGGTAAGTCTGTAGAAGACCGACAAGCAGTTGAGCAACAAAAGAATAATCACGTTAGCTTTATTCATGAGTACAGAATGTGTGGCGTGCTATTGTAGCGTACGAATCGCTTTGGTCTGAACGGAAAGTGAAGGACAGTTCTTTTGAGGGTCTGAGCGCCTTCAGAGCCGTTCCGACACGACGAGAAACGTCAGGAGCCCTCCTTGAAGCGCGCCAAAGGACACGCGCAGCGAGCTGGCGCGCCGCGGCGTGGCGCTGCGTGAGTCGTCATTGAAGACGGACTAATCCAATTATGCCCTTAAAGCTGTTGCGCGCCGGAAAGATGAAAGCGCAACCGCCTACGGCGCGGAGCGCAGCACAAGAGGATTAACTTTACACACAGGCGCGCTGCGCGAGAGCTGCGTTCCTCTGGGGCGGACGACAAACCAATGTAACATTTAAGTCCCTCCCGTGGGACGCCGTTAACGCCGCAGTGACGAGCCTTATTTGGTTTCTTACTGAGGCAGCAAATTTATTCTTATTTCCACCGAAAAGTACGGGTATAGAAATATTTCGACGAGATTACTTCTCGGCTTTAACTATCGTCTGACGACTTAATCGCTCTTCGTTGTACTGCAGCATATGAGGAAAGCTTTATAACGGGATTCGCTCGTTGATGGAACTGAAAAAGAAATACCATTCGAAACTTGAAACTATGCTAAGGCCTTCATCAGAACTTTAAGTTCCAACTGTATTTGGCTCACCACCTCACTTTCCTAGCCTTTCTGATACGCAGTAATGCAATGTCTTTAAAAACTCTTCATCGGGTTACACAAGACTATAGATTTTCCACGTATGAAGGCAGAAAATTGGGATACATTGTAACCCATTCATACGCGGTACGAGTCTAAACTCATTCTGTTCAAAAGAACCATATGATTAAACATATGTATATCTTTTACGTGCATTTACATATAACTTTGAAGCAGTTCTTACAGTTTAATTTGGGACGAAATATATCATTTTCCTTTCACAAGTATTCAATGTGCCCTTCGGCAGACGTATGACAAGCATCAGCTATAGTCAAACTCGTCTCGTACTTTTATTACGAGCACGTTTCTAGTTATAGTATCCAGTGCTGTTTATGTTGCCGTGCAGTGTCGCCGTTCACACAAAGATATTCGAAGCATAGGTACATAGACAGTGTTTTATAATCCCCACAAATAAAAATCGGGTACCATGAGTCTGGCCAACCTTGGAGGAGGAGGAGATTAGTGTTTATCTTCCCTTCGACAACGAGTTCATTAGAGACGGAGCACAAGCTCGGATTAGGGAAGGATTGGGGAGGAAATCGGCAGTGCCCTTTCGAAGGAACCATCCCGGCATTTGCCTGAAACGATTTAGGAAAATCACGGAAAACCTAAATCAGGATGGCCGGATACGGGTTTGAACCGTCGTCCTCCCGCATGCGAGTCCAGTGTGCTAACCACTGCGCCACACCCATGCTCGGTCAACCTTGGTTACTCAGACTTGGAAAAAATTACCTGAGAATTCCGGGTGTGAGGAGGATGAATGTATCAGTACGCTGCTGACAAAGTAATGGTAAGAAGGGATGATGAGGTAGGTGGGGGGGGGGGGGGCAGAGGCAGAATACGACAATAATGACTTTTCCTTTCTCTCAGCTGTATTAAAAAGTGTGTGAAATCTTACGGGACTTAACTGCTAAGGTCATCAGTCCGTAAGCTTACACACTACTTAAACTAAATTATCCTAAGGACAAACACGCCGGCCGAAGTGGCCGCGCGGTTCTGGCGCTGCAGTCTGGAACCGCGAGACCGCTACGGTCGCAGGTTCGAATCCTGCCTCGGGCATGGATGTGTGTGATGTCCTTAGGTTAGTTAGGTTAAACTAGTTCTAAGTTCTAGGGGACTAATGACCTCAGCAGTTGAGTCCCATAGTGCTCAGAGCCACAAACACACACACGCGCCCATGCCCGAGGGAGGACTCGAACCTCCGGCGGGATCAGCCTTAGACCGCTTGGCTAATCAGCTGTATTATATATCAGCCTTAATCAGCAGTTTAAATGATTTTTAAACATCGCTAATTTATATGAAATAATATCCATCTAAGTAACATCCTTTCAAATATTAGGTATTTTAAAATTTGAGGTATATTAAACTCAATAAAACTGAATTTCAATGCTACATGAAAATGCTATTCCCTGAGTTTTTTTCTGGTAAAATGCTGTTCTGCATCTACATAGGTACTCCAAAAGCCACGATACGATCCATGGCGGACAGGACCTTGCACCACTACTTGTCATTTCCTTGCCTGTCGCACTCGGAAATAAGAGCGACCGCTACCTTGTACTTCTTAGCAGTTTGTGTAGTTAAAACGTTTAAAATGAGTGTTTTTAAGTGTGAAATTTTTGGAAACGAATACAATTATTGGAAGACTCTGAGGCAGCATATTTCCAGAGCTCACCCACAGCAGTTGAACGAAATCGTACCTCATGTTACAAAAATAATGAACCTCCATGTTCCTATCTGTGCTACACTTGCGACAAGAGTTTTACTTGGAAAAGAAGTTCAAAACACCACCAACAATACAGTCATGGCGTAATGAAGCAGCAGAAGAGATTGAAGTGTATGATATGCACATTTAAAGTAGAGTCAGAAAGGTGTTGGATTGATCATTTCCACGCCACTAATCAAATACATGTAAGATCTGGCGATCTGGAGGTCTCTAGCTAAGGTGGATTTTTGAAGTGGAAAGAGGAAATTGAACATAATACACAATACAGATTGGTCAATCACCGTGGCATTAAGTTTGTTGATGATTGCTCAACTTGTAAGTATGTTTGGCATCATTCAGGTAAGTTTCTTTCCAAAGGTGATACTTTCCAAACGAGATGCTTAAAAATGGCAAGTAGGAACAAAATTGATGGAAAGTGCGCTGTATGGATGAAAGTCTTCTACAAGAATGAAAAGTGCCTTGTTAATTTTGTGTCCACTCGTGTTGTACACGATCTAGGCTTAACTCATTTCAGTCTAACACCACAAGAGCATAGCTGCAGACATTGCTGTAGTAATCCTGTTTCCCATTGTTCTTGACAAAATTTGATCGACAGTGCAGGATTCAAATTCAGAGAGCGTACATCTCACAACAGTGCAAGACTTGCATAACATAGCAGCTTCTTATAATTTGGCTTCAAACCCAGTCGGACATCAAAATGATGCCATCAGTGTTGAAGCTTGGGTACAAGAAGTTAAGCAAAGTGATATTCGGTGTGTATTATTTTATAACCCTCAAGAAATAATCACTGACCATCACCCGGAATGGAGAAGCGAGAATGTCATGTTAGTAATAATGAACACTGCACAAGATGAATTACTGGCAAAATATCGAAATGATTATATTTGTGTTGATGGGACTGATGGTCTGAACAGCTATGATTTTGAACTTATCACAGTACTATTACTGGATGATATGAGGCAAGGATTTCCATGCGCTTTCCTCATTTCTAACAGAAATGACAGTGATGTGTTAAATATATTTTTCAGACTATGTAAAGACTCTGGTTGGACAGATCTGCTTCAATGTATTCCTGTAAGATCTGGCAGAATCCTACAGTATTGCTTGTAACAGAGCAATGGGCCCCCTAAAAAGAGACTTGAACGGCATCTGGCATGCGGATTGAACATGGAGAAACAACATTAACAGTAATGTTCTGCGTAAGGACAGGTGAACTGAGGTGTACCATCTTGTAAAGACATTAATGCAGGTGAGAGATGTTGCTATATGTGAAGAATCACTGCAAAAACCACTCCAGAAGCTCTATAGTGATCTAGTACATCCGAATGTGGTCATTATTTCGAGACCTACTATGAAAATGAAATGCAAACTGTTGAGCATATTGTCACAGGATGCAAGCTGGACTCAATACAAAAATACACCTGGAGAGTATGCACAAGGCTTTGAAATATGTACATTCTAATGTAAAGCAAGTGAAAAGACTGCGCTGATGTCGTTTGTAACCACAAAGCTGTTTGATAGGCTTACTGCGATCGTGAAAGGAAAGATAACTAGTACAATAAAAGACATTCGTACAAGGCACAGGTCTATTTTAACGGATGACTTAGAGTCTGTTTTAATGGATGAATTCATTAGTAAGGTAGACAGTGGTTAGGAAGTACCTTCTTCAAATTCAAACGATGTCTGCCTTGTGAAGGACAATGACGTTCATTACAAGCGTCAATTAGTGTGCAGTAAATGTGAAGTGCACATTCATCGGTAATCTTCCCCATGCATTGTTTACAGTATTAAATTAAATATGTGTAAGCACTTTCATATTGTTTTCCAAACAGAAAAGAAGAGCAGAGGTGAAATTCCCTTGCAAAATCGTGAACTGTTAGATGCACTTGTTATTGATGCTGAAGATGTGTCTGTGATTGATGAGAGGGAAGCAATTTTGGCCCAAGTAAGCACAATTGCTAGTTGTAACACCCAAGAAGCATAGTCAGATGAAAAGAAAAATATTGTCTCAATGTTTTCGGAAGGCATTGGTGGACTGTCAATTGCTGAAGTTAAGCTAGCCAAAAAAATGGTGACAACGTGGAAGGCGAATTTAGGTGCTGTTAGAACCCAGCCGGCCGCTGGTGGCCGAGCGGTTCTGGCGCTACAGTCTGGAACCGCGCGACCGCTACGGTCGCAGGTTCGAATCCTGCCTCGGGCATGGATGTGTGTGTTGTCCTTAGGTTAGTTAGGTTTAAGTAGTTCTAAGTTCTAGGGGACTTATGACCTCAGCAGTTGAGTCCCATAGTGCTCAGAGCCATTTTTTTTGTTAGAACCCATAGTGGTAGCTCTTTCATCAGCCGAGAAAAGAGTCGTGAGAGGAAGTTTGGGCCACAGAGGAGGCTGTTTTCGACAAATAAAAAGGAAAGCATTACACCACATACCTATGGCTGTTCTTGACGTAGAAGAAAGCCATGGGATATTGAGACTCTTCTTGGTGAAGGTTTGTACCGCTAATTAGCAACCATTTCATGGTAATATCTTAATATCTGAAATGCTAATGTGCTCCACTCTGGTGCAGTAAGATCTATACCAGGATATATGTATATCACCAGCCATGTAGTCATTAACATTCTCTTAAACTATGATTTAAAACTTATTTTTAGTGCCCAACAATGACGCTGATGGCATCATGTTGATGTCTGACTGACTTTGACTCCAAATTATAAGAAGCTGCAATGTTGTGCAGGTCCTGCAATGTTGTAAGATGTACTCTCTCCGAATTTGAATCCTACGCTGTTCCACGAATTTTGTCAAGAACAATAAGAAATGGGATTCCTACAGCTACGAGGTGCGGCTAGAAAAAAACCGGACTGATGCTGGAAAAAACCTTTATTTACAATTATTTACAATTTCATGTTATCTCCTTCAATGTACTCTCCTCCTCGGTCTCTACACCGCTCCATACGAATTTTCCACTGTTCATAGCAATGCTGCAGATCATTTTCGGTAAGTCCATACATTACTTCCGTCGCCTTTTCTTTCACTGCTTCAACAGTCTCAAATCTAGTTCCTTTCAAAGCTGACTTGACTTTAGGGAAAAGAAAAAAGTCACAGGGGGCCAAATCAGGTGAGTAGGGTGGATGATCTAAGATGGGAATGTTGTGATTTGCCAAAAACGTCTTCACTGACAATGCACTGTGAACTGGGGCATTGTCTTGGTGAAGGATCCATGACTTTTATCTCCACAAGTCGTTCCGTTTTCTCCGTACTAGCTCACGTAGGGTAGCCAGGACGCTAATGTAGTAATGCTGATTCACTGTTTGTCCCTCTGGTACCCAATCAATGTGCACAATCCCTTTGATGTCAAAAGAAAACAATCATCATTGCCTTGAATTTCGATTTTGACATTCGTGGTTTTTTTTGTCGTGGAGAACCAGGAGTTCTCCAATGCATCGATTGGCGTTTAGTTTCGGGATCGTAAGTAAAAAACCACGATTCATCGCAAGTAATAACATTTTGTAAGAAGGTGGGATCACTTTCAATGTTTTCCAGGATGTCAGAACAAATCATTCTTCGTCGTTCCTTCTGTTCAATTGTGAGACACTTCGGAACCATTTTTGAACACACTTTGTTCATGTTGAAACTTTCATGAAGAATCTGTCTAACACTTTCCTTGTCAACTCCTGTTAACTCAGACACTGCTCTGATTGTTAAACGGCGGTCTTGTCGAACAAGTTTACCGATTTTTTTCAATGTTTGCATCAGTTTTTGCTGACAATGGTCTGCCAGTGCGAGTGTCATCACTGGTGTCTTCGCGGCCATCTTTAAATCGTTTAAACCACTCAATCACTTGTGTTCGCGATAAACAATCATCGCAGTACACTTGTTGTAACATTACAAACGTTTCACTTGCAGATTTTCCTAGTTTGAAACAAAATTTGATGTTAACACGCTGTTCCTTCTGTACACTCAACATTTTCCGACGCACAGACAAAACGTCAACTACTTAAAACAGACGCCACGGGCAGACTGAGTGCAGGAGGCAGATGAAACTCGAGCAGTAGGCGGAGCGAGAGTCACGTGACAGGCCACGCGACTTTCAGCCTTATTGCATTCGTTTTATTGTTTCACCAGTACTAGTCCGGTTTTTTTCTAGCCACACCTCGTATGTCCACAACTATGCTCTCAAGTTCTTGTGGTGTCAGATTCCAATGACCTAAGTCTATATCGTGTCCAACGTGAGTCGACACAAAATTAACAACGCACTTTCCTTCCTTAGAGAGGACTTTTATTTCTGCAGGGAAGTTTCCATCAATTTTGTTACTGCCTACCATTTTTAAGTATCTCATCCTTTCACCTTTGGAAACAAACTGATCTGAATGACGGGAAATATACTTACAGGTTGACTAATCAACAACAAACTTAACGCCACGGTGTTTCACGAATCTGGATTTTGTAATGTGTTCAATTTCTTCTTTCCACTTGAAAAATTCACCTTCACTAGAGAACTCCTGATCTCCAGATTCCGCACGTATTTGATGAGCGGCTTGAAAATGTTCAGTTGAACATTTTTTTGACTCAGCTTCCAATGTACACATCATGCACTTCAGCCTCTTCTGCTGCTTCATTACGCCTACGTCTTGTTGGTGACGTTTTAAAATAATTTTCCAAGTAAATCTCTTGTCACGTATGTAGCACTGATACGAATTTGAAGGGCGATTACACAGGTCTGCTGAAAATATTTTTTGAAAGTTGTTTGAAATTTGATAACTGAGTTTTTTGTGTAGTTTACAGCGCCGATTTCAAAAATGCAATCCATTTTTATCCATCGCGTCAGGTTTTCTCACAAAAAAGGGAGTATTTTTGGGTATAATAACAAAATTTAAGCAATTCATCACATTCATTCCAACGTTGTAAAATTTTATTTTATTTACAAATCATGTTCTAAACTACATTTCCAGTACACTTCCCTTTTTCTTTAAGCTCATAAGTCCTTATAATAACGCTTTTGCTTTCTGTCAAAGCTTCTTTTATAGCTTTTCCGGCTGTGGACTCGTTGAGGATCATCTCTTTTTATCATCCAGCAGTAGTCCGCTATCATGTTGAAGTTCCATCTTCCTTCATATCTTCTTTCCATTTATTTGATGTCTTAGTGGAATCTTTCGCCCTGCTCTTCACTTACATCACCAAGGTTTGCAGGGAAATAGTCAAGATATGATTGGAGAAAATTAACTTTAATGCTCATGTTACAGCCCAGTTTCTTAAAGTTGTCGATCACGTCTGCGACGATTGCCTTGTAGTTTGGATTTCTTTTGTTTCCTAAGAAACCGGTAACAACTAATTTAAAAGATGTCCATGTTGCCTTTTCTTTGGTTTCCATTTTGTCCACAAAGTTGGGACCTGTCATTAGTTTTCTAATGTCTGGTCCGACAAAGATTCATTCTTTTAGCTTTGCTTCGGATAAAACAGGAAACTGTCCACAAAGGTATCTGAAACACTCTCCTTCTTTTGGAAATGCCTTAACAAATTGTTTCATCAGCTCCAACTTAATGTGAAGTGGTGGAAGTAACACCTTTTTGGGATTCACAAGGCTTTTCCTCTCACAAATTGTAACCCATACCTGTAAGGTTTTTCTCAAGGGCCAAGCTTTTTCTTATGTAGTGTTGCTTTCTCTCTCTACTGTCCCATTCACAAAGAAAGCAAGGGAACTTTCTATAGTCACTTTGTTGACCAAGCAGCATTGAAATCACTTTCAAATCACCACATAGTGTCTATTTGTGGTCTGAATAGCAGAGTTTGCTTAAAACCAGTTCAAGGTTTCCGTAACATTCTTGTAAGTGAACCGAATGTCCAACTGGTGTAGAAGCATACTTATCGCCATTGTGTAGAAGTACTGATTTAAGGCTTCTTTTTGAATAATCAATAAAAAGTCTCCACTCATCAGGAGCATATTATACTTAGAAACTGTCATATGTCCAGCAATATCACTGCAAAACACCAGGTCACCTTCTTGAGAGAAGAAAGATTCAGACTCCTTTGCCCTCGATCGACACCAAGAAAAGGATGTACTCGGAGCCAACATGTCTTTCAATCTAGATCCTAAAACCTCTGGCGATTCTTTAGAAAGGCCTAGGTCTCTAACTAAATCGTTCAGTTCAGATTGTGAGAATGAAATGGGATCGGTTGGGCCAGGATCGTAGAAGTCTCTGTATTCTTCACTATCACCTTGCTGAACCAATGGCTCCTGATCATCTATATCATCCGAAGAATCTGGAGGAGAGGGTATTGGTACTTCAGCTCCATGAGGAACAGGGAAAACGGATGATAGAAATATTAGGGTAAGAAATATCCTGTTTGTTTGAAACTGAAACCTCGTAGGTTGCAAGAATAGAAATAGCAGTCATCACCATGATTTTTGGGGTTCCTCTAAACCGTTGGTATTCCAAAACGTAAGGACTGCTTTTTACGTTGAAACCATTGCCTCAGTTCTTCAACACACACTGAACGAGCTTTGTGTGGGGCCCAAGGTTTATCTTGAACGCCTAACTTTATATCAAAATAGGCGAAATATACTTTTTCAACAAGATCGGAAATGTTTCTTTGTTGCTTTTTAACGCTATAGTTACTACATATGGAGCAGAAGCAATCCGGCGAGTTTATACATCCTCTGGTAGCCATTGTCCATTGTCCATAAAACAACTTCACAACAAAAGAAAATAGTCACTACTTTAAACCACTAGTAACAACAACACGTGAAGAGCACAGAGTGAAGAGGTACAGCGAACTGAAGGACAATAGCAGAAGCTCACTGCTTGGTGATGGCGGGGGAAGGGGCAGCACGACAGACAGGCACTGACATGAAAATACTGCTGGTTTCTCCTAATTACTGTTTATTTTACGTACATCTTGTATAAAAAAGGCTAAGTAACCGTTTATGGAGATCCTAAAAACAAAAATTCTCACTAGTGTGCTGAGATATCGCAGAAAGCTAAATCTAGACAATCAGTTGTTGAAATAACTGTACGTGATGGAATTTTTCACTATTTTTCCCGAAATCGGCGTTGTAAACGCTATAAAAATCACTTAATAAATTTGAAACAATTTTTGTGTCGCAGACTTGTGCTACTTGTAACGTGAGGTACGATTTCATCCAACTGCTGTGGGTGCTCTCTATAAATATGTCGCCTCAGATTCCTGCGATAATTATATTCGTTTCCACAAATTTCACGCTTAAAAGCAGTCATTTTAAATGTTTTAATTAGACAAACTGCTAAGAAGTACTTCTATCAACACTACATTGCTAGTATAAGCAGCCGTTGTAAAACACGTGGACTACAAAAAAGCGGGGAACATGCAAATTCTCACTGTATAAAAGCGACGAACAAACCGATGCGCTACACGGGGCGACGACCAAAGGTCATATCGATGCGCTACACTTTACACGTGCACTTGGTTGGTGTGTGTGTGTGTGTGTGTGTGTGTGTGTGTGTGTGTGTGTGTGTGTGTGTGTAGAGGGGGGAGGGGTAAGTGGGCTTGGCTTGTGCAATGTCCGGGGCTGTCGCTAACGTTTCCTATCATGCAGTGATATTTTTTGATGATCCGGGAGTTTACATCAGCCCACCATCTGCTGTTTTGTGTCTTCATGTAACTTGAAAGGTGGGATGATGCCATGTTTGTAAAACAATGCCTGGATGTTGAATTAGTAACCCCAGAAACTATCGACAGTAGCGCATTCTTTTTTCAAGTTTAGTTTCTTGCGATGCTTGCGTCATGAGAATTCTTTTAGGGCGAAAAGCGGATTTCTTCCCAGTTCCCTGACATGCGCCAAGTAAAACGCCTCTTCCCTACCTCAATCGACGAAACGATTTCCTTGGAGAGTTCCCCGAGCGCCTTCAAACTTTGTCAATAATCTCCGCACTCAATGGTGGTCGTGTTTACCACTGCCACTGTCTCCTGTTTCCTTAAGAACGTTAAAACTGTACATGTGTTGGAACATTGCGCACATTGAACTCTCTCCGGAAAGCCCGTTGTGTTTTGACTAATGAGTTTGTCTTCCAGTATGGTTTCACAATAAAAACCCGCTCTCTACGTGTGTACAGCATTTTTTTGTCAGCAAAAGACTGCGAACTAATTTCGCGTTTTTGTCACGTGGCTCGAACTACACACTTACAGACGTCACAAACGGCGACCGATGATGCTACGAACGAACTAACAGGGTGAGCCGAGCAAGCACGGCATTATACTGGACAAAGGAGATAAAGGACCTCATGCGCAGAAACAACAATCTGTGGTGACGCTACTAACGACTTCAGGGAGTAACCGCACAACAGTCGATAAGCCGCACTCGAAACACTCGTAGCGCAGCAGCTGTATGGGTTATCAGTACGAACTATACCGAGGCCCGCCAGGTGCCGCATCTGCCAACCCATAGGCATCACGTGTGTGGATAGCGATTGGTCGATGCCTCGTTAAATACCGGAGCACGAAGCTACGGTGGACAGTCCTCTTCAGTGAACGAGTCGTGTACAGTCTCCAGTTTTCGCCGAAACTGCACGCTGCAGTGTTCGTCCATCGTCTCATAGACTTAGGCTCCTTAGGCATCTCTCAGAAGCACAATAACAGGACTCCAGTACCATAGAGCACCTGTAATAATTCAAAACGTCTAATTATACTGAACATTTCACAGGAAGAGCATCATTAATGTTCAGTATTTCTTCA
Source organism: Schistocerca serialis cubense (assembly GCF_023864345.2). Classification (NCBI taxonomy): domain Eukaryota; kingdom Metazoa; phylum Arthropoda; class Insecta; order Orthoptera; family Acrididae; genus Schistocerca; species Schistocerca serialis. The sequence goes on along the minus strand of NC_064642.1, from coordinate 441,872,491 downwards.
TATTTTATATATATCATTTTATTACTAATTGTTGGGAATCTTTCTGATCGAAGATAATCTATTCTACGCCGTCCTCCTGCATTCCCAACACAATCACTTGCCAACAACGGGCGGTACTTCTGATTCTCCCAAAGCTGCTGAGAACACTAACACAATTTTCCCGTTTCGGAAAGCTTTCGGAGGGATATTTTGATCCATTTTAGGACATAACGTTTATACGTATCGCCCCGTACAACATGTCCACAGGTAAGCCATATTAAAACTTTGTGCCGTCCAGTGTGACGTACAATATTCTCTAATACGGGAATCTTGCATGCCCTTCCACCACGCACCGGCAGTGAAGTTGAGGTCGTAAGAAGTTTCTGTGAAGCAGGAGCAGACCATTCTAGTCTGTTACTCATGGATTGTGACGGTAAGTGCTGTCAGGTTCTTAAGGTGGCGACCAGAAACTTGGCCATTTGTTTAAAACCAAGGACGTTGCCCATCACTGTCAGTTCACTTAAGTTACCGCATGTGAATAATTAAAAAAGGTGTAGAGCTGACATTGTGATATTGGGAGGGACTGAGATGGTACTTTCATACAAGTTACTGCCAACTCCATGAACTCATCATGGCGAATGAATGCGTCCTACTGGACAGAAGAAGGTGACTCTGCACGTATCTGTTACTCTCTCTTGGCTCAGACTTCGGAGATAGTAGTCAAAGGTTATGTACGCCGTTGGTGGAAGCAATCAGAAAATGTGGTGTGTAGCAGATAGTGCAGAACGGCGAAATCTTCATGGTCAAACTAAAAAAGAAAGAATGTTAACTGTCACTACGATTATAATTAGAATGAGACAAAATTAGAGGGGTAATTAAATAGACACCCTAGCTGCAAGCAGGCGTTAATACACTTCATTGGGGACATGTTGAAAATGTGTGCCTCGACCGGGACTCGAACCCCGGATCTCCTGCTTACATGGCAGACGCTCTATCCATCTTTTTTTTGTTTTTTTTTGTTTTTTTTTATGGCTGGTTAAAACTGTGTGCCCGACCGAGACTCGAACTCGGGACCTTTGCCTTTCGCGGGCAAGTGCTCTACCATCTACCATCCTTTTTTTTTTACGCTATATCCATCTCTTTTTTTTATTTTTTTTATTTTTTTATTTTTTAATCTAATGAACCGCTGCAGGAGCAGCGACGGGTAGGGCAGGGGTCGACACCCGAAGCCTGGCCACCCCGCCGCCACGCCCAAGCAACGAGTTCGAGTTCGAGGATCGAAGGATCAGGAAGAGGATGTAGTGGGTTTATCGATGTTGTTTTATTTATTTTTTTTCTTTAATTTTTATAACATTTTTTTTTGTATTATAGTTTTATTTTTGTTTCATTACAAAGAAAGATCCTACAACTGCCGTAGCCGAGCGTCCGAGTCGTCTTCTCGTCTGTTGGGAGGGGTTCCCCCCTATTCCGTCCGTAGAGGATCAATATGCTCCAGGATTCTTCTTCATTTTCAGCGTCTCATACCCGGAACGCCCCAGTGAGCAGGAGGATCCGCAAATAATGAACCTAAATAATTTGCGAAACGAGTTCTGTACTTCGGGTGGCGGCTGAAAGCTCCATGTGTCGTCATCAATAGGGACCAAAAGTCGAGTGTGCCTTTGGGAGCATCGCAAAATAGGTAGTAAACGGCCATGCCTTTTAGCCAGTTAACGGCGTTCGTTCTGGTTGATGGAAAGTATACGCCGTCGGGGCGCAATACGTCATCAGGGGAGATAGACTCCGGCAATCGCCGCAAGAGTAATGCCAGCATACGCTGCGTCAGTAGCCAGCACTCGCTGGTTGCGGCACACGTCAGACGGTGTGCATCCGAGTCAGCGACTGAGCATGTCGGACACAAGGGGTCGTCCGTCAGATGTATGGAATGTAACCTCTGACGAGTAGCGAACTTCCCATTCACAACCACGTACCACAGTGAACGCACCGTCGTAGGTAGAAAAGGCGTGTGTACCGCTCGCCACACCGCGTTCCAGGCAACTTCAGGATGTCTGTGGGTGGTCGTATTTACAGGTTGCCGCTGTTGATAGAGGTGATAATAGTCTTTTGTGCTGGGCTTCCGTGTCGTCGGAAGTTCTCACCGTAAGTAGCTGAAGTCAATAAAGAACTCTCTGATGTGGGTGAGTGACGGTGAAATGTGTCCTACAGAAACCGGGGGGTGCAGAGAGTGTGGTGCCACTTCCGCTATCAGGGTGCCCGTCAGAGTGGCGTGGGCAGAGGTCCACGTGCGACGCATAGTGTTGAGATAAAGCGATCGCGCACGGTTATATACGTGAATTAAACCGATACCGCCCGCCCGCTACGGCAGTGTCAGGGTGGCGTATCGGACTTTAAAAACCAGACCGGTGCTTACGAAATGTCCATATGCTGCTTGAAATCTGTCGGCCATCGTAGCTGTCAAGGGAAGGATATGCGCAAAATAGTTCAGTTTTGAGACAAGATAGGTGTTGACATAATGTGTTCTGAGGAGCATATCCAAGCGACGCAGTTTGTTGTCCTGCAGCAGAGCACGTGTCTGGTGTAGGAGCCGGCGGTACGTAGCCGCCGCCGTGCGGTGGACATTGCTATAGAACTGCACTCCTAAACACTTGAGTACGGGCACCTTGTCAAAGGGCACCGCCGTTGTGTGGGAAATCCCTCCTCCGACATCCATGTATTTTGTCTTCGTCACGTTGATGACGCTCCCAGCGACCGCCCCGTACTGGCGTAGCCATATGCATTTCATCCTCTGATCTGGCCAGGAATACCACGTCATCGGCGAATGCACAAAAGGTCACGTCCCGCAAGGAGATACCAGTTAATCGCTGCCGTAGACCATGTAAAGCTGGTTCAAGCGCTGCAGCATATAATATGCCCGACAGGGGGCACCCTTGTCGCACTGACCGTCCAACAACAATGTGACCAGACAGATAACCGTTGACCATCATGCGTGAGCGCGCTCCGTGGACCAGTCGAAGGACCACCTGTGCAGACTCCGGAGAGAGGCCCATGTGTTGCAAAACTGCGCGTAAGAAGCCGTGGTCGACGCGGTCGAATGCGTGGTCAAAATCTACGGCGACAAGGGCGCCTCGTATTTTGCAGGCCGCCGTCAAAGCAATTACGTCGCGGTATGCTCCTAACGCCGTATGAATGTTGCTGACACCACCTAAACATGTCTGATCGGTGTGGATGGCTTTCCCGATAGCGGTGTGGAGACGCGCGCGGAGGATACGGGCGAAGATCTTGTAGTCGTTGTTGAGGAGTGTGAGTGGGCGAAAATCCTGCCACCTACAACCACCATTCGGTTTCGGAACTGGGATCAAGATGCCTTCTGTGAATTCTGTGGGGACAGTGAAATCAGAGCGGATCAGGTCTTGAAACATTTGGAGCCAATTGTCACCCATAAGGTGGTAAAAAGTACGGTAGAATTCCAGGGGTAAACCGTCCGGTCCAGGCGACTTGTTCGGTGCTCCACGTGCCAAGGCCGATGTCAGCTCATCGGGTGTAATGGGCAACAGCAGACTGTCATCGGTTGCCACGTCTCGAGGGGAGGGAAAATCGTGCAACAGCTCGTCATAATCACGTACATTTCGCGGATCTTCCATGTACAAGGTCCCATAGTGTCTGGCGAACGTGTGCGCGATGTCCGTTTGTGTCACTGCGCGCCCGCCGTCCTCCGTGTTTACCGCCGTAATGAGCTGACGTTTGCGGTGGCGCCTCTCGCGCACAATGTGATACACTGACGCTGTTTCGTTGGGGATACAGTCTTGCACTCGCGCACGGATGCGGACACCGTCTAGCTGCTCTGTCCTGATGCGAAGTAGACGAGCTTTGATGCGTTGTACGGACATCTGACGTTCGGGAGACGGCGGTTGCGTCGCCAGCTCACGTAACGCTGTATTGTAAAATTCCGATGTTGCCCTTTGCCAGTTCGCTCTGTCACGCCCGTAGGCCACCAATGTCTTTCGGAGTGTAGGTTTGACACATCCCAGCCACCACAGCAACGTGGAAGCATACATAGGCAGGCGCCTGATACATCGACGCCACGTGTCAGTGACTGCTCGCCGACACGCTTCCTCGCGAAGGAGGGAGACGTTCAGTGTCCACGGGCCCCTGCTGCGTCTTGTCAGTTGTCGGGGCAAGGCGACAGTGCAGATGTACGCGAGATGGTCCGTGAAGGCCGTCGGCCAGAGTTCTGCATCACGGGTTGCTGTGCGAAGGGCACGCGAGACGTATATCCGGTCCAGACGACTGGCAGAATGGCTGGTAAAGTGCGTATATCCACTCTGGGTCCCATGATGTAAGAGCCATGTGTCGTGGAGCGCCAGGTCACGTATCAATGCTTGTAGAGCCGGGCATGGGACGTAATGCGGTATCTGGTCCTCGGGCCGCAGAACACTGTTAAAATCGCCGCCCAGTATGTAATGGTCCATATTTCCTTGTAAAAGTGGGGCTACCTCCTCCGAATAGAAGACATGCCTGTCACCACGTTGCGAATTACCGGAGGGAGCGTAGACGTTAATGAGGCGGACTGCGCCAAGTGTGAGTGCGATGCCTCGCCCATTAGGCAAGTACGTCGCGTCCTTCGCGTCTATGCCATCTCGGAGAAGGATGGCCGTTCCTCCTGCGCCATCACCTACGGGTAGGCTGTACGTGGTGTAGCCATATAGGTCTAAACACAGCTCGGGACGGACCTCCTGGAGAAGGGCAATGTCCAAGTCTGCCGCACTGATCATCATGTCGTGTAACATGCGGGTCTTGACAGTGGAGTGGACACCATTTACATTGACTGTTCCCACACGGTATGACTGAGACATATCAAGTGGCGGAGGCAGTGTGCCGGTGCAAGCCCACAGTGACCTTACACACCACACAGCCATCCATCTGCATGCTGTGCATTACTGTGCCGTAGGAGTCCCTGATTGTCAGAGCCCTCCGGGCTCAATGTCAGCCATGGGCTCTGGTGGAGATATCGATGTTTGCTGTGCATCATCTGCCTCCATATCGTCTGCCCAATCACCAAGAGACGATTGTGATGTCATTGGGGGCTGGTCGCTTTCACAGGAGCCCACATTTTGGGAGTCGACGCAGTGCGCCTCGTTTTCTGGGCCACCAGATGTAGGAGAGTGTTCCTTGTCTTCAGGCACCTTCTGGTGAATGATCCCACTGGAGTCCGTTGCAATTGTGGGCGAGTCAACGAAGTCGATGTCTTCCGCCGGCTTCACATCCCTGTCCTGCTCTTCAGCTGACAATCGCCTCTTCTTGTTGCGCTTGGGTGATTTTTGCTTTCGGGTCCGAGATTCGACATCCACTGGAGGGCGGGCCTCGACACAGTCTCGGTCGCTAGGAACCCCTGTGATTGATCCCGACAGTGACGGTGGCTGGGTGCCCACGACGCTGCGGTGGGCAGAGGCTGTAGGAACCTCTGCACCGTTGGGCTGCGGCGTCGTCGACGGCGCTGACTCTCCAACGGAGCTGGCAGCGGCTTGAGGAGGTAGCAGGTTTTGATCATCCATCACATCATGTCGTGCCGCCTCCACATATGTTAGCGGGAGAGAGGTCAGAGTGGATCGTTGGGGAAGTTCATTGCGGAGCACCTGAACGAGGCGGCGCTGCAGACACTCAGTTCTAACATGGCCCTCCTGGCCGCAGCCCGAGCAGGTCCTCGGTTGTCCATCATATATAACAATTGCGCGGCAGCCACCAACGACAACATATGATGGAACGTGCTTCTTAAGTTCTATGCGCACTTGTCGTACCCCGTTAAGGACAGGGTACGTTTCGACTGTGTTCCATTTCTCCTCTGTGTGGCTCAGAACTGTGCCGTATGGCCGCAGCGCATCAACGACTAGGTTGGCAGGAACTTCGAACGGTAATTCAAAGATGCGCACGGTACGCACCCCCAGACCAGCATGGTGAACTCCTACCACGCTCACGTTACCGTCTGGGTGACAGAAGCGAAAGCCGTTTGCAGATCGTTGGAGTAATCTGTCGCAGGCCGCTTCGTCAATCAGTTTGAGGTATACTGTGCTGGTTACAATAGACAGATGAATTCCTATCAGTTCTTGTGGTTCGATGTGCATGATGTCTCGTAGAAACCGTTCAATTTCATGGGCCTTCGGTCTCGTGTACGATGCGTTGAACGTTAGTTTAATTGTAGCTTTTCGATATGAGAACGCCATGTCGGGTCGGTACAAGTACTATATGGCAATACAACGACGCGACCGCGCGCTAGCGGGTAAACAACAACACCTGCGGAGCACTGCCCGGCGCGCCGAGCCCGTCCGCACGGGAACACGGCTGAAAGCCGACTGTATCCATCTGAGCCACCGCGGGCACAGAGGATAGTGCGTCTGCAGGGACTTATCCCTTGCACGCTCCCCGTGAGATCCACATTCCCAACATGTCCACAGCACTACATTCGTAGTGCGCCTAATAGATGTTTGCCCATCATACTCATTACCCGTGGCAGATTAATCTACCAAGTCCCGTGCGAGTTCGGGCATAGCGTGTGCGTTGATTAATCTGCCACGAGTAATGAGTATGATGGGCAAACATCTATTAGGCGCACTACGAATGTAGTGTTGTGGACATGTTGGGAATTTGGATCTCACGGGGAGCGTCAAGGGATAAGTCCCTGCAGACGCACTATGCTCTGTGCCCGCGGTGGCTCAGATGGATAGAGCGTCTGCCATGTAAGCAGGAGATCCCGGGTTCAAGTCCCGGTCGGGGCACACATTTTCAACATGTCCCCAATGAAGTGTATCAACGCCTGCTTGCAGCTAGGGTGTCTATTTAATTATCATTTCATTTCTAGCAAAGCTGCATGGTCATCCACGGTAACTGTTCTTTCGGGAACAGATACTACCGTCATATATAGTTAAAATTATAGGGAAGTGGGGATAGTAGACTTCAGCAATACAGTGTTTCATCCTAGGAGGACAGAGACCGTAAGAAAGCCAGAGTAATGACCTGCATCGTATTGCGTCGTTAGTGTTCCACTTGCTACAGAGTTATGAATTAATTATGATTTTTTTCGCCTTAATTCCTCAGTTACTGTCGGCTTGGTGAAAATACTGGCATAGGGAGGAAGGAAGGACGGAAGATTGGGTTTAACGTCCCGTCGACATCGAAGTCATTAGAGACGGAACACAAGCTCTGACCGTGTCAAGGATAGGGAAGGAAATCGGCCGTGCCCTTTCAAAGGAACCATCCCGGAATTTGCTGGGATCCATGTAGGGTAATAACGGGAAACCTAATCTGGATAGTCGGGACGCGGGTTTGAACCGTCGTGCTCCCGAATGCGAGTTTAGTGTGCTAACCACTGCGTCGCCTCGCTCTGTAATATCGTAACAGCAGATAAAAATTCGCCTGATGCCTTCCTAAGAGAGAGTCTCCATTCCTCCCAAGCTAATTATGTAAGTGTAGACCAGATATGGCTCAAATTCAAAGATACAGTATCGAGAGCAATAGATAGATTCCTACCGCATAAGTTAATAAGAGACGGGACTGACCCACCATGGTACACAAAATACATTGTCCCAGAAGCAACGAAAAAAGCACGACAAATTCAGAAGATCGCAAAATCCCCAAGACTGGCTAAGTTTCACGGAATCTCGAAATTTAGTGCGGACGTCAATGCGAGATGTTTTTGTTTCCACTATGAAATATTGTCTCAAAAATGGTAGACAACCCAAAGAGATTCTGGTCGTATGTAAAGTACACCAGTGGCAAAAAACAGTCAATAACGTCACTGCACGATAGCGATGGAAATGTTACCGATGATGCTGCCACTAAAGCGGAGTTACCAGATATAGTTTTCACTAATTCCTTCACGAAAGAAGATGAGGTAAATATTCCAGAATTCGAAACCAGAACAGCTATTAACATGAGTGACATAAAAGTAGATATCTTAGGTGTTGCGAAACAACTCAAATAACTTAAGAAAGGCAAGTCTTCCGATCCAGATGGTATACCAGTCAGGTTCCTTTCAGAGTATGCAGACACAATCGCGTCTTTCCTAGCAATCATATACAATCCCTCACTTGACGAAAGGTCTGTTCCTGAAGAATGGTAGGTAGCACAAAAATGGCTCTGAGCACTATGGGACTTAACATCTGAGGTCATCAGTCCCCTAGAGCTTAGAACTACTTAAACCTAACTAACCTAAGGACTACACACACATCCATGTCCGAGACAGGATTCGAACCTGCGACCGTAGCGGTTTCGCGGTTCCAGACTGAAGCGCTTAGAACCGAACCGGCCGGCGTAGGTAGCACAGGTCACACAAATATTCAAGAAAGGAAATAGGTGTAACCCATTGAATTACAGACCCATATCACTGACCTCAATTTGCAGTGGGATTTTGGAGCATATACTGTACTCGAACATTATGAATCACCTTGAAAAAAATGACTTATTGATGCATAACCAGCACGGATGCAGAAAATATCGTTCTTGTGCAACACAGCTCTTTATTCCCATGAAGTAATGAGTGCTGTTGACAAAGGATCTCAGATCGATTCCTTGTTCCTAGACTTCCAAAAGGCTTTTGATACCGTTCCTCACAAGCGACTATTAAACAAATTGCGTGCGTATGGAGTATCGTCTCAGTTGTGTGACTGGATTCGTGATTTCCTCTCAGAGAGGTCACAGTTCGTAGTGATGGACGGTAAATCATCGAGTAGAACAGAAATGATATCTGGCGTTCCGCAAGGTAGTGTCATAGGCCCTCTGCTGTTCCAGATTTACATAAATGATGTAGGTGATAATCTGAGCAGCCCCCCCCCCCCTTAGATTGTTAGCAGATGATGCTGTAAAACCGTCTAGTAAACTAATCAGACGATCAATTCCGATTACAAAATGATCTAGAGATAATTTCTGTATGGTGCGAAAAGTGGCAATTGGCGCTAAACAAAATAGTGCGGGGTCATCCATATTGGTACTAAAAGAAATCCGATAAATTTTTGGTATACGATAAATCGCACAAATCTAAGGGCTGTCAATTCGACTGAATACCTAGGAATTACAATCATGAGCAACTTAAATTGGAAAGACCACATGGATAATATTAAGGGGAAGGCGAAACAAAGACTGCGCTTTGTTGGCGGAACACTTAGAAGATGCGACAAACCCACTAAAGAGACAGCCTACATTACACTTGCACGTCCTCTGCTGGAATATTGCTGCGCTGTGTGGGATCCTTACCAGGTATAATTGACGGAGGACATTGAAAAAGTGCAAAGAAGGGCAGCCCATTTCGTGTTATCGCGCAATAGGGGTGAGAGTGTCACCGATATGATACGCGAGTTGGGGTGGCGGTCACTGAAACAAAGGCGGTTTTCTTTTCGGTGATATCTATTTACGAAATTTCAATCACCAACTTCCTCTTCCGAATGCGAAAATATTTTGTTGACACCCACCTACCTAGGGAGAAATAATCATAATAAAATAAGAGAAATCAGAGCTCGAACGGAAAGATTTAGATGTTCCTTTTTCCCACACGCCATTCGAGAGTGGAATGGTAGAGAAGTAGTACGAAAATGGTTCGATGAACCCTCTGCCAGCCACTTAAGTGTGAATTGTAGAGTAACCACGTAGGTGTAGATGTAGAACGGGCTTTAAATGTGTAATCACCAAAAGACTAAAGACAAAACACGAAGCAATGAAAAACTCTCAGAAGAAACATGTACATTTTTATCACACTATGTTCACTATGTTCTACCGTTGTGCAAGTGCGTAAAGAATGCAGAACTGTTCACTCACAGATATTGTTTATAAAGTCGACTACCATGATAAAGACGGAGTGTACAGCGACTTACCATCGACTCTCTTACATGCTCAAGAATTACAGGAGTTTGGCGCACATATTTGCCCTTCCGATAGTCCCAACAACCGTGAACTTGCGGGCACAAACGTAGTATCGTAAACTACGCTCTTCACATGCCCCAGAACAACAGGACTATTGGTGTCATGTCTGGCGACCTAGGCCACAATTGAGCAGATCTATGGCGATCAAACTACATCAGTATGTTTCCTGACACCGAGCACAAAGTGTGACGCAGCTGATTCATTACGAAATCAGATGAACTGAGAATCGTCAGCGCCCAATAATCTCATGGCTACCTTGTTGGAGGAACGTTTTGTAAAATTGCTACATCACGAAGATGACGTGCTACAGACGCGAAATTTAACCGACAGGAAGAAGATGCTGTGACATGCAAATGATTAGCTTTTCAGAGCATTCGCACAAGGTTGGCGCCGGTGGCGACACCTACAACGTGCTGGCATGAGGAAAGTTTCCAACCGATTTCTCATACACAAACAGCAGTTGACCGGCGTTGCCTAGTAAAACGTTGTTATGATGCCTCGTGTAATGAGAAATGCGTACCATCACGTTTCCGACTTTCATAAAGGTCGGATTGTAGCCTATCACGATTGCGGTTTATCGTATCGTGAAACTGCTGCTCGCTTTGGTCGAGATGCAATGACTGTTAGCAAAATATGAAATCGGTCTGTTCAGGTTGGTAATACGGAACGCCGTGCTGGATCCAAACGGCTTCGTATCACTAGCAGTCGAGATGACAGGCATCTTATCCGCATGGGTGTAACAGATCGTGCAGCCACGTCTCGATCCCTGACTCAGCAGATGGGGACGTTTGCAAGACAACATCCATCTGCACGAACAGTTCGACGACGTTTGCAGCAGCATGGACTATCAGCTCGGAGACCATGGTTGCGGTTACCCTTGACGCTGCATCAGACAGGAGCGTCTGCGATGGTGTACTCAACGACGAACCTGGGTGCACGAATGGCAAAACGTCATTTTTTCGGATGAATCCAGGTTCTGTTTACAGCATCATGATGGTCGCATCCGTGTTTGGCGACATCGCGGTGAACGCAAATCGGAAGCGTGTATGGTATGGGGTGTCATTGGTTTCACGTCTCGGTCACCTCTTTGTCGCATTGACGGCACTTTGAACAGTGCATGTTACATTTCAGATGTGTTACGACCGGTGGCTCTACCCTTCATTCCATCTCTGCAGTACCCTACATTTTAGCAGGATAATAAACGACTGCATGTTGCAGGTCCTGTGCGGGCCTTTCTGGATACATAAAATATTCGACTGCTGCCCTGGCCAGCATATTCTCCAGGTCTCTCACCAATTGAAAACTTCTGGTCAATGGTGGCCGAGCAACTGGCTCGTCACAATACGGCAGTGACTACTCTTGATAAACTGTGCTATCGTGCTGAAGCTGCATGGGCAGCTGCACCTGTACACACCATGCAAGCTCTGTTTGACTCAATGCCCAGGCGTATCAAGGCCATTATTACGGCCAGAGGTGGTTGTTCTGGGTACTGATTTCTCAGGATATATGCATCCAAATTGCGTGAAAATGCAATCACATGTCAGTTCTAGTATAATGTATTTGTCCAATGATTACCCGTTTATCATCTGCATTTCTTCTTGGCGTAGCAATTTTAATGGCCAGTAGTGTAGTTCTAAGTCAAGGGGACTGATGACCTCAGTTGTTAAGTCCCATAGTGCCTAGAGCCATTTACCCAATGTACGTTTCGTATACGACTCCGTTCACTTTGTAGGGAAGTATGAAAAGTCTGATAACATTAATTTCAACAAACACATCTCGTGAATTCACAGCGCACATTTGTTTATCGGATAGACACACACACCTTAGTAATTGTCTTCATCCCACACATAGCTATTGCCACTACTGAACATGTCCTCTCTTGTAAAATTAAGAGGGTCTTCCAATATGTAATGCCTCACATTTTTTCTTAGAACATATTTACTGTCAAGAGTCAGAATTTGGTGACAATATACATCAACATAACTTGTCCATATCATATTTTTCTACGTAGTCTCAATCACGTTCTATAGCCGTACGCCAAAGTTGTGGAAAAGGATGTAACCCTGCTGGTAATAGCTCTTGTCCTGTAGGCGCAGCCATGTTTTCCCCATAGAGAATCTTTAAGCGGCCCAAAGAGATGGAAGTCCGAGGGTGCCACGTCTGGACTGTTGGGTAGATGAGGCAATGATGCCCAGAGGCTGTGACAGGGCGTCGCGAGCGTGGCTGATCATGGAGCTCTGTTTCTGCATTTCCTGTGGCTGCAACTTTCTTTACCCATCGCCCATAAATACTCCTATCACCTTCAGCATCGCCATACACTGCACGGATGTTCACCTCGGTTTCTCTTCCTGCACACAAAAATTCAGTAATAGCATGCTGATTGTAACGTGAGTCGTATGTAGACGCCATTTTGGCACTGTACTACGTCTCTGCCATCAGCCAGAACGGTTCGAAACTTCACCGGCGCAAAGAGCATCTGTCAAAAGTAAAGCACCAACAAGAACGTTTGTCTATGTGTATTAATGTTTTTTTTTTTAAATATGTGGCATTACTTCTGTGGATGATATGAGTGCAACTGTCGTTCTTGCGAGAATCTCATAACAGTTCCTTGGCGGCTTTTTTTCAGAGGTCATGCGGTGTGCCAACTATCGGTGACACGATTATTCCGTCGCTTGCAACACCGTCTCGTCCAGATCGAGTGTTATTGCACACCTCATACGACCAATATTGTCCGTAGTAACAAGAAAGGGCCTGGCTTCTCGTAGGCACCTATTTACGGATGCAAATCCACAGAGATGCGGTTGTCTTCGCTGCGGGCACAGCTCAACCGAGCATTGTTGACACTGCTATGAAAAACAAACACGAGAGGCAACCGGGTAGTAGCGAAGGCAAGAATCAGGGCGAGCAGTGAAGTGGCGAATACTGTTGTCAAAATGGGGTACTATGGCTTAATTCTCTGTCTGCTATTCACTGGTGTACAGATACTGGAGTTCAGATACAAATCCCGCGTCCGGCCGTCCCGATTTTGGTTTTCCATGATTTACCTGAATCGTTTCAGGCAGATGCCAGGATAGTTCCTTTGAAAGTGCACTGCCTATTTCCTTCCCCATCCTTCTCTAATCTGAGCTTGTGCTTCGTCTCTAATGACCTTATTGTCGACGGGACGCTAAACAGTAATCTCCTCCTCCTCCTTCTCCTCCTCCTCCTCCTCCTCAGATACAAAGATAAATGGCGATAAGAATTCAATCGAAGTGCGGTTACTCTATTGGCAAGCCGCTGGAGGTAATGGGTCTTCGATACAAAACACTTAAAATATCACTCAACAACATCCTAAATTAACGCTATTTGAGTTTAGGAACACTTGTATAGTCTTGAATTCGAACTTTAGTCGCGGTGAGATCTATTTACGAAATTTCAGTCACCAACTTTCTCTTCCGAATGCGAAAATATTTTGTTGAGCCCAACCTACATAGGTAGGAATGATCCTCAAAATAAAATAAGAGAAATCAGAGCTCGAACAGAAAGGTTTAGGTGTTCGTTTTTCCCGCTCCCTGTTCGGGAGTGGAATGGTAGGGAGATAGTATGATTGTGGTTCGATGAACCCTCTGCCAAGCACTTAAATGTGAATTGCAGAGTAATCATGTAGATGTAGATGTAGGTGTAGATGTACATGTCTCGAACATTAAAATCATTAAAATAAATAGCGATGCCTTTGTATGGAGATATTGTCGTCATTACTGGAATAAAGAACTTCAACGTTCCTCCATGATCATCTGCATTTACATGACAACTCTGAGCTTCGCAGTTAAATGTTGGGCAGAAGGCTCTTATAATCGTCTTCAAATTATTTCTCGGCCGTGCCGCTATCGAACTGAACATAAGGAAAAATGAACATCTTAATTATTCCATGAGGGTTCTAAATGTATTTTGCCATTCGGGGAAGAAATTTGGTCACTGATATTTCTTGAAAGAATCTCATCGTAACGAAAAAGCCTTTTTGTAACGATTGTCACTCCAGTTTATTTATAATATCTGTGACATTCTATGTCCGCTGTTTCGCGATAATACGAAACGAGCAAAGCTTCGGTGTCATTTTCGATGTCCTCCGCCTATCGTATGTGGTAAATATCCCACACTGCGCAGCAATACACCAAAAGTGATCGGAGAAGCCTCGTGTACGGTCTCTTTAGTAGATTTGTTGCTTCTGCCAAAAAAAATTTAGTCTTCTGCTAGTAAAATGTAGTCTTTGGTTTGCCTTCCCACAACATTTTCTATGTGATGTTTCCGAATTAAGTAATTGTAATCACTTGGTATTTCGATGAATCGACAACCTTTCAATTGGTTTGACTTACCAAGTAACCGAAGCTTGACGGAATTATATTAGTACTTTTGTGGAACACCTCATGCTGTTTATTGTATAGGGTAAATTTCACTGTTTCGTACCAGGCAGATATTTAGTCTCAGTCACTCTGGAGTTCTTCCGAAGACTTGACTAGGCGATAAACCATGGCATCATCTGTAAAATACAGTAAAATAAAAGAAAGTCCTTGAGGAAACCTAGATAGCTCTTCTGTTACACTAGATGGGTTCCCATCCGTTAATTTCTGACAGAAAATCGAGAATGTCACACAATTAGGAAAAATTCCATACGCATGAAATGTGATTAAAGTCGCTTATAAGGATCTCATAAGCTTTCTGGACACCTAAAGAAATGGAGTCACCTTAAGATCCACTGTCGATAACACTCTTTACTTACTGCAAATACAGAACCAGTTGTAAAAGTGTACGTATGCTTTTCCGACGTATACAGCTTGTGAAGAGTTCTCGGGCTTCCAGCCTCGTGGCGGTGTATTCAAACTGCGACGTTTCGACTTGCGCGTCTTCTTTCTATACACTGAATGGCCTTTTTCCTAATCAGTATGTCCAGGAATTGAATACAGCCACTCTCCTCTACTTCCATCGTGAAGGTGAAACTCTCATGTATGCTGTTTAGGTGGTCCATAAACTCCTCCAGTGCCTGCCTGCTATGCTGCCAGATCACGAAAGTATGGTCGACATAGCGGAAGAAGTGTCTGGGTTTACGGTGAGCAGTTTGTAGTGCCACCTCCTCAACGTGTCCCATTTAAAGATTTGTGATCCCTGTAGCAAGGGGAGATCCCATGGCCGCTCCATGCACTTGTTCAAAATGCTCTTCATTGCAGTTGAAGTAGGTGGTCGTAAGTACACATTCAAAGAGCTTCACTGCTTCTGTCTCGAAGTGCTGATTAAGGAGTGCCATGACGTCTTGTAGAGTTACTTTCGTGAACAAGAAGACACAGACCTGTAGCTCCTTGTAACCAGCTGCCTTTCGGCGCAACGCCCGGCAGCACAGACCACCTTGGTACATAGGGCACGCGTCACTTGTGGCAAAGAAAGCCTTTCAGACGGATTACACCACATAAGTGAGGTATTTCGGAAAAACGGGTACCGCGAAACACAGATTGGTAGAGCCTTCAAGAGGAGACAGGCTGACAAATTTCGGGAAAGGGAAGAAGAAGAAGAGGAAGAGGAAGATAACATGAGACTCGCCTTTCTGCCATACTTGGGGCCCCTGTCAACCAAAATCGGGAGGCTACTGAGAAAATCGAACATAAATACCGTCTTCCGACCACCGCCGAAGACGAAAGAGCTGCTGAGCTCAGCTAAAGACCCACTCAGACTCAACACACTTAGCATAAATAGCATTGTCTGCGAATGTGATATACATTTGATTGGACAAACGCAGCGCTGCATCTCGAAAAGGTGCGAGGAACACATCAGACACGTCCGACTTGGACAGACAGAGAAATCTGCTGAACATAGTACCAAAGAAAACCACACGTTTCATTTCGAGAACACCAGGGTGCTGTGTCGAGCCGGGAGCTATTGGGACAGCGTCATTAAAGAATCGATAGAAATACGTGTCCACGAGAATCTTGTGAACAGGGACGAAGGTTAACTTAGCGCGGCCTGGAATCCAGCATTAACCGCAATACTCCGTGAACGCACCTAGAACCGTCCAGCTCGCGAGACGCGACCGGAATGTTCTGACGGAGATACGAACGGCGCAGCCCCTTCCCCCTCCGCGCCGCCCGCCGACTCGTCTCGATCCAGCCTCCCGCGGCCAGGTGGTGGGGGCCATGCCGCATGTATAAACGTACCGGCATCCACAAAGTCGTGACATACTCATCATCAGAAGATGATGAGTATGTCACTCGTCGAAACGTCGCAATTTGAAGACACTGCCACCCGGCTGGAAGCCCGAAAACTCTTCACCAGAGCCAGTTGTGCTACACAAGGACCAATTTTTCTGAATACTTGTTGCTTATGTGTCAATGGATCGTTTTCTTCGATGGATTTCACAATGCTGGAACTCTGTACATGTTCCAAATTCCATATGGAAATCCTACTCACAATTCAGTGTGTGAAAATACACTGCTCTGCAATAGTTAAAAACGAGATAGAAAAAGTAACATAACGTATTAAATACTCTGTGGAAACGAATGAAAATGTGGGAGCACGTTGCCAGATGTTATCCAATTATGTGCAGAAAGGTCGCCCTCACATGGCGAGAGGTCAGAATAACTATAGCGCCAAATGAGACGGGCCTCGCAAAACGTCAGTTGAATTAATTGGAAGAGGGATAGAGAGAGAGAGAGAGAGAGAGAGAGAGAGAGAGAGAATGTATGTGTATTTGTGTGTGTGTGTGTGTGTGTGTGTGTGTGTGTGTGTGTGTGTGTGTGTGTGTGTGTGTGTGTGTTTGTGTGTGAATCAATCATCGAGCAGCTATAGTTCACTGTGACGTTATTCTTCATTACAACATGGACTGGAGACAATATATATGCATGACTTCACACAAATACCAATCATTGGGAGACTGGAAGGAGGACGAAGTGTGACGAGTAGAGTAGCCCAAGGGCTTCGTTCTGCTCACAGCATTCCATTGCGTGCATGAGAAGGGTCCCAAACCGCAGGCACTTCTGCCCTCAAGCAGAGGATGTGATTGACGACAGTCAGCTCCAACAGCACATGATCGCTACGGCCAGTGCAACTGCACCCACATTTAACAGGCCTGCAAGGCTTACAATCTCACGTTTTACATTGATACGGCAATATATGGGGAGAGTCTTTTGACGAACAGTTCTCTGTGTTCTGTTGTCACACGGAAGTTGGTGACACCTGCGATGGTACCAAGAGCATAGGGACCAGACCATCGAGAAGTGGGATCACGTAGTCTTGTCGGCTAAGAGCAGATCCATTATGAGTAGTGATTTTGGACTCACCCTCATATAGCGAGAGGTGGAAACTCGTGATGCACCAAGGAACATTGTCAAACATGATCGTTTGGTGGTCCGGGTACTATGGTGTGAGGAGGCAAAATGTTGCATGGGTGTACTGACCTCTAAATTTATTAACACGGCAGACTGACCAGACTGCCTTATCGTAACAATGCGCTCGTTCTCCGTGTGCATCTCTTCAGGGCTGCACTCGGTCCCGAATTCATTTTTATAGATGACAGCGAATGACCGCATCAAACGGTGCACGCAGAACTCTTGGAACAAGAGGATACTCAGCGATGTAGTGGCCTGCCTGTTCCACCGACTCAAATCTCGTCGAGCACTTGTGTGATGCACTTAGGGAAGTGTCATAGCACATCAAATATTGTAGCATGGCCAACCAGCAGAAGATGCTCTGGTGGAGGAATGGAACACCATACCGCAAAAGTACACCTATCAGCTTTATGACCAGCATGGGAGCACATTGCTGAGCATGCAGTGCTGGCCGTGGTAGTCATAAACCCAATTAAAAACCATGTCCCGCCTTATCCACGGGACCATTACAAATCGCGTTGAATTCAGTGTAATTATTACCTTTGACTGAAAGCATCACTTCTGACCGTATCATTGCACATATGTTTCAGCTACTTCTGTACTAGATTGGTTCAAATGGCTCTGAGCACTATGGGACTTAACATCTGAGGTCATCAGTCCCCTAGACTTAGAACTACTTAAACCTAACTAACCTAAGGACATCACACACATCCATGCCTGAGGCAGGATTCGAACCTCCGACCGTAGCGGACGCGCCGTCCCGGACTGAAGCGCCTAAAACGGCTCGGCCACCGCGGCCGGCTGTACTAGATTGTAGGAGATATTTTTATGTATGGTCTAAGTTTCAACCTTACGTTTTGCTCACTAGTGAAAATAAATCGTGCGGTTAAGTTTCGGATGCCTGTAGTCGATCATCTATGTAACCACCACCGCCTACTTCCAGAAACCGGCCAGAGCTCTGTTCCCACACGGCGAGTGCCATTAACGGAGATGGAAAGCAGCAGCTGCCACGGCACGTGTGTTTGCGCCCGGTTCGCCGACGCGTGGCGTAGCGGCCTGCGCAGTGTCCGCTCGGCCTTTCCGTAAGGTCGCTTGCTGTACCTCCTGGGACGTGCAGACCAAAGCGGCTGCTCCCTCATGCTCTATTCATCGCCCCCGCCGCTGGGGAACAGGCCCGGCTGCGGCGAATACAGCTGTGGGGCGAGCCGTCACCTGCACGTGGTGACAAGGATGGGAGAGGGGGGCGGGACCTGTTACACGGAGAGTGCACACGCAGCCTCTCTCCAGTGTGTGCGCATTCGTAGAAGTCACTCACTACTTCCCAACATCCTCGACCTCAAAAGATATCATAGAAATATGACTAAAAATGGTACAGAACGTGTACTAAGAAGGGTGATGCGAATGGCCTCATTATTGTTTGACTCATGGGAGAGCGCTCTGAAAAAAAAAAAAAAAATAATTGGCAACCACCAGACGACAATGTGGTGTAACTGGTTCCTTACGTTTATGAAGTGATAAACGTGCAATGCCTTATACAAAAGTGACCCGAGTAGAAGACGTGGACTGTCTAACTTCGTACACATAGACATCATATGTATGATTAGAGTTACCATTCTAAGTGACAGGCAGAACAGCTACTACAGTGCATTCATTCTGTTCGTGTCTACTATTGCTTGCAGTGGCGTCGATTGCGTCATATGTCGAGTGATCACTCAGACACAAACGAAGATGCTAGGTACCCGTATGAGACAGCATTATCAGTACCAGCCAGAGTTGTGGGTCGCCATTTGGCAGGGTCGCCGAATCGTGCAATATACAATTTGTCGAGTATTCCGCTCAGTGTTTGATTTGTCGGCCCGTGAGGTCAGACATACTCGCCGTCAAGTTATCGATCGACCACGTCTGACCTCTACAAAGTCTGATCGCCACATTTGCTCCAAACAGATCGTGACCCCCTCACATCTGCAACTGCCATCCGAGAACCAGTAATGATCTTGATGCAATGTTCTCTGTGATCCCGTAGCATTAGTCAGATCGTACCAGTAGCCGGACTAAGGAATTACCGTCACATGCGTAGGCAGCAGTTAACACCACAACAGCTTTTGCACTGGTGTCGTGACCGTGAAGAATGGACTGCTTATAAATGGCGTCGCATTATGTTCAGCGATGAATCACCTCCTCCAACCCTACCCCTAAATTTATCACTTTTCCAGCCCACTGTCTATCCGAAATGCCCGCCGTCCTCTTTCCGAACCCCAATGGGCTACCCTACACATCACATGACAACCATTAAAAAAGTAATATTCCACTGTAATGGAGAACACAACCGAACACCATCACAGTAGGAATAGTTCGTGGTAGGCTATATTTAAAAACGTGCACCACAGTGTAAGCATGATACTGTGCGACTGAACAGGTTAGTGATCAGTTGCTATAACGGGTAACTGTGAGCCAGCCAAAGGAAAACGAGACGGATGCAAAAATGCAAGTAAGCTGTTTATTATTTCAAAAGCATCTGCCATAACTGTTAATACAATTACTGTGAGAAAAGATGGCCAATGCCTTCATGGAAAGATGTTTGCGGTGTCCTACGGAACCATGATTGTACTCAGACGTGCACCTCTTCGTCCGAAAGAAATTGACCGCCACTATTTTCTTTCTGCAGGGCTCCAGAAAAATGGAAATAGCAAGGGGTGAGATCAGGACTGGATGGAGCAGATGTATGGGTTTCCTGGCGAAACTTCTACAGCGTAGTAAGAAAAATCTTCCCACAACATGCCCGCTCACATCTTGGCATGGTTGTTTCCACTACGCAGCAGAAGTTTCGCTACGAAACTCTTACACAACCTTCGTGCAGTCTCGGTCTTTCTCCTGTCATTTCTGATTTTTCGAGCCCTGAAGAAAGACCTTCTTGGCTGTAGATTTGCTTTGGACGAAGAGATGGATGCATGGGTACAATCATGCTTCCGCAGGAAACCGCAAACATTAAGAGCTTACTTACTTTTTTCCCATTTGTCTCGTTCTCATCTGACTGCCCCTTATTGACCACGCTGAAGGCTCACACATGATTATTCAGCTGAATAAGACAGAAAATGTGTTAAATACATCTGTTGCGCTTTAGATTACACTCAGAAATTACATTTAGTCAAACATATGCACCTCCTACCGGTACACTTAAAATATTTTCCGAAGGAGGGGATGATGAATGTATCAGACAATGAATTAATTTTCTTCATCGGTCGTTTTCCAAGAAGTTAAACTCCGTCTATGAAAACTGGCATTGTGCTATCAAAAGCCAATAAAACTAAACAGAGGTACCTCACTTAATCGCCTAACAGTGAGGATACTGTTACTGAAAGAATGTGTGTATATGTTGAAAGAAAAACAAGTTCTAAATTTTAAACGTAATAATAACGGTGACCATGGTTATATAACACGACATTAAGTCCAAGTCTTCATCTGATTTATTGCCCTCTCTGAAATATGTGGCTGCAAAAGTTCCTGTTGCTATTCATGTACCCATACGATGTACTGGAAATCTGAATATGAATACTCTAGATTTAAATTCTGTTCCGTTCATCAGATGCAACTTCATCATTGTGGGACGTTCTTGTCTCAGAGGTGATAAGTATACAGTAAATACTGTCTATATCCACATCCTTGCATAAAAAGAAGTGCTTTATGATAATGAAATGGGAGTCAGTGGGAGTGGGAACAGACAGAGAATTGTGACTATCGTGGGAAAAATCGATAGCCCTGACTCTTTTCCCTGCATATATTTGAAAATTCGTTAAGATACAAGCACACAGTTAACAGACAAAATCGAATTAGCGTACGGAAAGTACTAATCGTCTAAAGTCGAAGGTTCAATCCAACGGTCAACTATCGCGCGCATTGTGACCACGTGTATAGCCTAATACATGGAGCTGAGGGCTCACAAACATTTACTCATCAACTGAATAATGCAGAAAGTATATTAAATGTTAATTGGTGCGGTATAAATTCTACTAGGAAGTACTCTGAGATCGACGCGTGGGTCTTCTCAACGGCTCACTTAAAAGGACCAAGTGCACTTGCCCATCAAAGGCAAAGGTCCTGAGTTCGAGTCTCGGTCCGAGACACAATTTTAATCTGCCAGGAAGTTTCATATCGGCGCACACTACGCTGCAGAGTGAAAATCTCATTCTGGAAACATCCCGCAGGATGTGGCTTAGCCATGTCTTCGCAATATCCTTTCTTCCACGAGTACTAGTTCTGTAAGGTTCGGAGGAGAGCTTCTGTGAAGTTTGGAAGGTAGGAGACGAGGTACTGGCAGAACTGAAGCTGTGAGGGCGGTTCGCGAGTAGTGCTTGGGTAACCCCGTTGGTAGAGCACTTGCCCACGAAAGGCAAAAGTCCTGAGTTCGAGTCTCCGACCGCCACACAGTTTTAATCTGACAGTAATTTTCAGGTGCAGTGTTGATTTAATGAATTATGTATAGGATGTTCAATTTATATGAAGACATTGAATATCACGAAAACAACTCACAGGATACAAAAATTTTACAATAAAAACTTGTTCGTCTTGGAGGTGGACGTCCAGTGATACTAAACTCAGCCTCCAATCCCACCCAGTATATGGGAGCGGGAGGGCAGCTTTGAAGTAGTAAACTGGAACCTCCATTTATTATTGTAGATTCGGATTCCACGGAGAAAGAAATGTGACTTTTGTCTGAAACGTTTTTTTGTTACGTGACACATGGTGTTGAAATCGAAAAAAATCAAAGTGGGTAGAAAATTGTATGTTTCAAAATACTTTCCAGTGACACTGAATTAACCCCCAGCCTCCAGCGTGTGAGGGACAACAGGCGATTATTTCATTTTTTTTTTTTTTTTTTTTTTTTTTTTTTTTTTTTTTTTGAGACTGCAGTGACTGTAGTTCGCTGCACGGCCACGTTAGCGCGTCGAGCAGTCCCCTTTTCCTTTTGTCGGAGGTATACAACAATGAAAATTGGGTTTCCCACAGCAAGTTATGAAATAGTTGCCTGAGCTACTAACTGAAGTGGCACTGGACAATACTTTGAAACCTACGATTTTCTTCCTATTTTGAGTTTTTCGATTACAGCGCCATCTGTCATGAAACAAAAAAGTTTCAGAAAAAATTGATGTCCTTTTTTACCGTTGGATCCGAATATTCAATTAAGAATTGGTGCTCCCTTTTCTGATTTCATTGTTAGCCCCCGTTGCCACATGCGTGGTGGGGTTGGTGGTCGAGTTTGGTAATACTGGATTTCCCCTTCCAAGACGAACAAATCTTAACTATAATTTGTTTGATCCTATGTGTAGCTTTCGAGATATTCCAATGTCTTCAGAAAAACTGAGCACCCTGTGTAGCTGTGAGAGCATACTACTCAAAGTAGTGCCACGGTGTGTGAATATAGTTTTTATCTGTCGATGATTTTAGAACCTCTAATTATTGAAAATGATGTTTACTTATTTATCGAGGCGTAATGAACACTATCAGGGCGAGGCAGAGAAAGAAGGAACTTCAGAGAGGGAGAGAAAGAGACAGAGATTCTTGCACTGTTCCACAGAGATATATACTTCTGCCCGCAAGGAGGTTAATGTGAGTATTGTGCACATCTGTTCTGATGAAGACTTGTGTAGCTGTTGTGAAAGGTTGCGGTGCATAATAGCCTCCTTTTACTGTGCATCAGGAGAATGTGGGTGTGACAGGAAACTGTTAGCTGTAAAACAGTTATGTACCTGCTTAAATAACGTATCCTATCGTTTGCTTGTGTTTCCTGTATTGCCACGAAATACATGTGATCAGTGAAGTTTCTTGGGAAAGAACTTCCCCATGGTAAAAGCTTAGTGCTATTTCTGTATATTTTGCAACAGAAACTCAACTTCCTCGTTTAATAACTGAAAGAAACGACACAAACCCTAATTGTTCTAAAGAACATATTGGCTATACTAGATTTTGTTCCTTTTGTCTCCTATACGCACTTCAGCGTCCACAAGTTTAAAAACAAGTCAGACCTAATTTTCAGTACTATACGGTAGAGACCCTTTCATTCTGCGCACAGTATTTTTAGAGACTGGACTTTCTCTGCTTTGACGTTTCAGTTTAGCCGGTACTTGTCAACTGACTTTGAACTTTCAAAGGAGGAGCACTCCTCGGAGATAGAATGTTGAAAACTAAGCCATCACCCAGGGGTTATTTACAGAATGACTCTATCACTAGACGTCGGGTTGTGAGTTTTTTAAAGCTTACGACTGTTTAAACCCTCGGACAAAGAATCGAGGTATGGTCACTTGTCGTGCCAGGGAATAGCGCAGCGTAAAATAGCTCTTTCCCCACATCAAACCCACACATTACTGCAGCATCACCTTCCCTCAGACTTGCTCTTACCGCAATACCTTTACGTACTTCTCAAACTTGACCCACCCACTGTCACAGCCCTCTCATCCCTATAAATGACGCCATCCTCTCTTAGGACATTGATATGGACCACCAACGGCACCACACTACCTTTTTCCACAACGTGTGCACCTGTAACAACCCGTAATACAAGCGTAATGCTACTCACTGTGCAGAGAACAGACGTTTTTTATAATTTTCAAATACTTTCTCATATTTATAAAAACTTCAAATACAGCGTTGTACGATCTATATATGCAGACTGAATCGACGAATGAAATTTGTACCAAGGCCGGTATTTGAAGCCGGATTCAGCGCATCTTGGCTTCGTACAAATTTTCATTTGTCGCTTCATTCTGTATGTATAGGTTATAGTGGAAGTTGAAGTTTCAGGGAAAGTAAACCACCACTGGTGATAGTGCACATTCACTGGCCCATTTACTGAAAGTGGATTACTGGTTCAAGATCCGTTAAACAACACTCATTGACTAGGGATATCGCACTATCACTAGTGAATGTATTCCTTCATTGCCAAGAGGTAAGGAATGTGAACCATGGCTGTAATATAATAACAAAACAGTCGTACTTCTAAAGTTGCGTTTATCACCTGTAGTTTGCAAACATAGTCACTTTATGTAAAATTCATTTATTGCAGTAAGGACATTCACCATGGCACTTTGAATTGCACAACAAACATTTGTTCTTGCAAAAGCATCTCAGAGTCTGACATTTTTGCTGACAGTTGAAGAATCCCTGGCCGCTTGGCATCGAAAGAGACGTCGTAACTGTCCTCAGGGCAACAGTTTTCTGTGCTGGAACTTCCTCCTCCGAGATTATTCTTGGTGGGCAAGTACTGAACTGAGACCTGAAACAAATGTTATAGTTCTAGCCACAGTGGCATACCGTATTGTTCCCTCCAGAATTATTTAAACCCAAGCAGTTTATCACCGTACGTATAGTTGGCCCAGCACACCAACTCTCGCCCCGATTCGCTAGAAGGCATCGGTCGTTGTCCCGAGGACGATACCCAAGATCGACCTAGCGTCTCCTCTTCCTCTATCGATTCGAGAACAGGAACTCTCACAGTACAGCCCTTTTCCACTGCTCGAAAGCAGCGATCTGGACACTGCTGCATTCTTTGCTCTTGTTTTTCTAAACACTTGAACGTTTCAGTTCTATGTTTTTTAATAGCACGAGTTGACTCGTCTAAATCAGCCTGGTAGTAGTCATTATTCTCAGGAATACTTTCTTTCTCTTTCTCAACCCCTGTTCCTGTTGGTATGTTATCCTCTTGCAATGGAGATTTAGTGTGATCGTTATCCCGCAACGTTTCAGTCCCTGTCTCACTGATAACACTCACTTGATTAATTATGTTTTCAAGGTCATTCTCAGACTCAACGTTCATCAATGCTTCAGGAGCTAAACTTGATAAAGACCACGTTTAGGAGGGCAGTAAAACATCGCTTCGTACGGAGATCTTTTAATTCCAAAATGTACAGGACTGTTCTTCATTAGCTGCGCAAGTCTTAATGCACGGCTCCAATCCGCGGTGCTGAGCTGCTGCATCCATTTAGTAAGCATATTTTTTATTTCTCCATTTGCTCGCTCTAGGCTGCCTTGGCTCTGACTGTATCTAGGTTTACCGTGTACAGTCTTAAAATTAGGCCATAGTTCAGTTCAGCTGCTCGTTATTTTGCTAACGAACTCTCTACCATTGTCAGACTGCAAAACTGAAGGAGCGCCAAACAACGTAAAAATGTCAAAAATGTTATCGACTACCTCTTCAGTTGTTAAGGTCCTCAGTGGCCTGATGAACCATTACGAATTTGGGATCTCCATCTGGTTTCGACTGAAAGTCGATGAGATCAACTTGACATCTGGAATTAAGCTCCTTGAACAGCATTGGCTTCACTACTGTTCCTTTTTCCTGACCTTTTTGCGTTTTTAAACAAAGCTCACACAAAGTAAGATAAATCTGGACATCTCTGTATGTTATATTACAGAACTTTGACTTCAAGCAATTCGTCGTTCGGTCGCATCCACCGTGCCCAGTCATTACATGAGCATCATGGAGAATATCATTCAGTTCTTCGTCATCTACATCTACGTCTGTACTCTGCTATTCACAATTAAGTGTCTGGCAGAGGGTTCAATGAACCACCTTCGAACTGTCTCTATCGTTCCACTCTCGAGCGGCGCCGGTAGAAACGACCACTTAAATTTTTCTGTGCGAGGCCTTATTTCTCTTATTTTATCGTGATGATCATTTCTCCCTATGTAGATGGGTGCCAACAGAATGTTTTCGCAATCGGAGGAGAGAACTGGTGATTGAAATTTTATGAGAAGATTCCGTCGCAACGAAAAACGCGTTTGTTTTAATGATTGCCACTCCAATTCACGTATCAAGTGTGTGACACTATCTCCCCTATTTCACGATAGTACAAAACGAGCCGCCCTTCTTTGAACTTTTTCGATGCCATCCGTCAGTCCCACCTGATGCGGATCCCATACCGCGCAGCAGTACTCCAGAATAGGACGGACAAGCGTAGTGTAAGCAGTCTCTTTAGTAGACGTGTTGCACCTTCTATGTGTTCTCCTAATGAATCGCAGTGTTTGGTTTGCTCTATCGTCGACATCATCTATGTGATAGTTCCAATTTGTAATTGTAATCCCTAAATATTTGGTTGTAATTACACCCTGAAGATCTGTGTGATTTATCTCGTAATCGAAGTTTAGCGGATTTCTTTTAGCGCTCATGTGAATAACTTCACGCTTTTCTGTATTCAGGGTCAATAGCCACTTTTCGCACCATACAGATGTCTTATCTAAATCGTTTTGCAATTGTTTTTGGTCATCTGATGACTTTACAAGACGGTAAACGACAGAATCATCTGAAAACTATCCAATATGGCTACTGAGATTGTCTCCTATGTCGTTACCATACGAGTAGATCAGGAACCATAGAGGGCCTATAAAGCTTCCTTGGGGAACGCTAGGTGTTACTTCTGTTTTACTCGATGACTTTCTGTCTATTATTACGAACTGCAACCTTTCTGAGAGGAAATCACGAATCCAGTCGCACAATTGAGGCGATATTCCACAAGTATGCGGTTTGGTTAGAAGACACTTGTGAGGTACGGTGTCGAAAGCCACCTGGAAATCTAAAAATATGGAATAAATTTGACATCCCCTGTCGATAGCATTACTTCATGAGTATAAAGAGCTAGTAGTGTTTCAGAAGAACGACGTTTTCTGAATCCGTGCTGACTATGTGTCAATAAATAGTTTTCTACGGGGTAATTCTTAATGTGCCAACACAGTATATGTTCCTAAACCCTAATGCAAATCGACGTTAGTGGTATGGGCCTGCAATTTATCGGATTACTCCTATTTCCCTTTTTGGTTATTGGTGCCACTTGATCAATTTTACAGTGTTTAGGTACGAAACTTTCTGTGAGCGAGCGGTTGTATTTGATTGCTAAATATGCAGCTATTGTATCAGCATACTCTGGAAGGAACCTGACTGGTATACAATCTCGACCTGAGGCCTCGCCTTTATTAAGAGATTTAAGCTGCTTTGCTACACCGAGGATATCTACTTCTATGTTTCTCATCTTGGTAGTTGTTCTTGACTGGAATTCAGGAATATTTACTTCGCATTCTTTGGTGAAGGAGTTTCGGAAAACCATGTCTAATAACTCTGCTTTATGGCACTGTCATCAGTTACTTCACCGTTGGTATCGTGCAGTGAAGGTATTGAATGCGTGTTGCCATTGGTGTGCTTTATGTATGACCAGAATGTCTTTGTTTTTAGCCAGATTCCAAAACAGAGTTTCGTTCTGGAAATTATTAAAAGCACCTTGCACTGAAGTACGCACTATATTTCGAACTTTGCCAGTCTTGGAGATTTTGTGTTCTTTAAAATTTGGCATGATTTTTGCGTTGCTTAGCAACAGCGATCTCACTCATTTTGTGTGCCATATGGGATTAGTACCATCACTTATTAATTAATGTGGTATGTGTCTCTCAATTGCCGTCGATACTGTCTCTTTGAAATCATTCCACATCTTTTCTACGTTTACATAATCAGAATCGGAAGGAGTTTAAAAAGGTGTTAAGAGCATTTTCATCAGCTTTTTTAAATAGATGTACCTTTTGATGGCTGTATGTGTTATGGCATCAGCCTAGCAGCAACTGCCTTGTGGTCCGTAATCCCTTTTTGTCCAGGATTATTTGTTGCTAGGAGGTCAAGTATGCTTTCGCAGCAGTTTACGCTTCGAGTGGGCTCATGAACGAATTGTTCAAAACAGTTTTCTGAGAAAGCATTCAATACAGTTTCGAATGACATTTTATTCCTGTCGTCGGCTATAAACGTATAATTTTTCCAGCATATCGAGGGTAGCTTGAAGTCACCACCAACTATAACCGTATGAGTGGGGTACCTGTTTGAAATGAGACGCAAGTTTTCTTTGAACTGTTCAGCAACTATGTCTTCTGCGTCAGGGGGTCGGTTAAACGATCCAATTAATAGTTTAGTCCGATTGTCAAGTATAACCTCTACCATACTATTTCACAGCAACTATCTACTTCAATTTCACTTTAAGGTAAACTACTTCTAACAGCAATAAATACTCCATCACCAACTGTATTTAATCTATCCGTTTTGAACAAATTTCGGCTGAACTTATTTATTGCTTTAGCCAGCTTTCCGTACCTGCAACTATTTGAGCTTCAGTGCTTTCTATTACGGCTTGGAGCTCTGTTTCTTTCTCAACACAGCTGCGACGATTTACAACTACAATACTAATCGTTTCCACAACCACCTTACTGTGTTTTACCTGCCCCTTTTAGACGGACGCCCTTTCTCTGCTTTCCTGAGACCCTCTAATCTAAAATAATAAACATAGTATTTAATCTTATATTCTTCAGTTACAGGTTGTTTTAATTTGGTTACTCCATTTAATTTCAGCGCTTCATATCTCTTCAAAATTTTGTAGTGGTTGCCATCCCTCTGTCTTACAGATTTTAGTGATTCAGCCTTGCTGATAAGTGACTCGTGCTTTTCATTGTCCATGAAGATAGAATTGTAACTAGACTGCCCCGTTCCACTCTAAAATATACGTAGAACTACACTGTTTCAACCATAGCTCCACTGATGTGAACCGTAACTGCACTACTGTCAACCACAACTGCACTACTGCAAACTGTAACTGCACTACTATCAACCATAACTCCACTGTTGTATAAAATAACATTCACGAGCTGGCGGCAATTGCATTCATGCTGATGCGTGGTAGCATTTTTGGACGCACCGTTAATAACCAGGGAGCAGCGATGGTACACCTTCACCAGTGGATAATATGCTACCGTACACTTTCCCTAGCCGAGTACAGTGATGGTTCACCTCACAAGTGGATGTGTTCTTTTAGTTTATGGTAAGCTCTCGCTGATCATTTTAGTGATGGTGTATTCCCACTAGGGAAGGTTTACCTTCCCTAATCTTCCATTTCCACTATAAAATATACACCATAGATATTGGTGACTTGGAAAGGTCTCTTACAGTTTCCTGAGGCTATATTATACAGCTTCTGCCAGGCCACTGTAATAAAGAGAAACGAAACACAGCAGAGATGAAGAAATTCTCCAGATTTCTCCTACTACATCCAGTGGTAAATTAGCTGTTCCAAAAATGCTGACCTTCTAATTTGTGTTCCCTTGATTTCCTGTTGTAACTCCTCATCATTAGTCCCAATGTTCCGAGCTTTGTGCTCCATCAATCGTCACCTTCAACTTCGCTTTTCGTTGGTTTATTTTTCTAACACCTTAAAATTTAGTACATTCTCTGGATACCTCAAATATATAGAAACTCACGTTGAAGACCACGACTGCTACTGAGACACTCACTTTATCTTACTACCACTGTCTATAAAAGACGATTATCGTCAGGCATTCTACATTGTAAAGATTAATTTCAAATATGTTTCAACAATATTTCTCCTCGACAAGGTCTTTAAAGAGATTCAGAAGCAGACTGAACCTTACGGGGACTAATTCAAAACAGAATGGTGCTTTCCGACATCATGTTTGGTTATGCTTAGTGGATACTAGGTGAGGATCAGTGTATCTAAGAACGACCATGTACGACTGAATCTAATAACAAAATGAAATGTTCGATCTAATAAGCCGCCAGTGTTTCGTACGGAAGTTCCTTAAATATTTAATAGCTGTGAAGACCCCATGACTGAAAGCATTACTTAAGTTTAATTTCCTTTCGAAATAACCCAAGTATCGTTCACTCTGCCAGGTGGCATCTATCTTCAAACAATGTAGCGCCACCCAGGCAGGAATTACATTAGCCATTAAAACGTACAGACGGTCATATGAAAAGTAGTGTCCCACAGCCACTACTCACGTTGCTTTCCGTTTTCTTTTTGTCGTGATTATTCACCACGACGAGTAACCTGAGAAGGCGTGGGTTGTAGTACCTAGCGAGACAAAATACAGACGGCTTTAAACCTGTTAGTACCGCTGCAGGAAGTAATCCCACACCGAGACGCGAAGACGCAGCCGACTAGGGAGCCCTGGGGGAGGCTGCGAGCGGTATAACTCGACGTCTCAGCAGCGCAGCACTGCGGTAATTGGTGCAAGCCAACAGAAGCCCGCCACCAATCAACGGGCACAGCCTCCTCCGCCCCACGCCGCAGTCACGCGAGCTCCAGAGATCATTCCTCCGCCGCCCGAGCGGAACGCCACGTGCGTCCCGTACTGCTTACAACCCGAACAGGCCATAATAGTTTTGTACCTCCAGCTAATATATCTCGCAATCCCATGTTGTTGTTGACATACCTCGACGGCAGTCAGTGGCAGGTGAAATATAATTGCTGCCATATATTTTCATCGTGACTTGCGCTGTAGTGCTTTCTGGTAGTGAACCACAGCCACCATACTTTTCTTATCTTTCCAAGTATCGTGTATTAATCAACGCACTGTAATTAATAAATCAGTGAAGTAATATCTACGAGACCTGTCTCGGGTGCTTTCTTATTACTGTGGGGACTACCACCTACGTACAAGATGTGTCATAATCAGAGTTGCGCTCCACGAAAACTACGATTCAGCGTAATAAATGGCGGGGTTACCGGTGCCATTGGTAGCGTTTGTAGGAGAAGATACATAAAATGAATGTGTAATTAAGAAACTGGAAGACGACCACTTCTTTGTTTCTTCGTTTTGATTGGCTGATCTTTCTGCACAGAATTAGAACCACGCATCTGTGGTGTTAATCCACTGTGTATTTTATACCCTTACAACATATAAATTGCGTTTTTTAAGTGACAAAAAGATGTTGATCGTCTAACCTTAGCGCTTTTGTCATGAAAGCAATTACCTTTGATGCAAGTACATTTACACGCACAAACATATATTCGATGTAGTTGTTGCCTTTTTTGTACTCAATATAATGTTCTTCATCATGGTCAAAGGCATGAGTTTCCTGCCATTAATGATAAATGCAGAAGTTGTTTATGAATGACAGAAACATATTTATGTAAGCTAGACGAAGTGTTGAAGCGATGTCTGATATATTTCTGTTTTGCTGTTTCTTTTTTTGTGTGTATTACCATTTTTGGGAAAACTGCGTTTTTTAACCTATATGATAGACCTGTATTGATTTCTTTATTTTTACTGTAACATCCCTCCGCTCCAGGTTACAAATCAAGACTTTTCGAACAATACCTGAGTTAAACATAGACAGTTTCAGTTTTCATATAAGTACTGTTAATTTTTAGTAACACAGAGGAGGATAGAGACCTCATTCAGTTTCTATATGTTTCTCTACTTCCAGCTTTTAGGGGAATCTAGTAAGACACTGATCGCGTACGTAAAGGAAGCGACCGTTATAAGGTAACGCCCATAGGTATGCACCACACCTAACGTACAGGTTATACAGGCAGGGCGTTAACTGACCAAAGATACTAGGAAAACGGCAGTAGCCTACGCTTACTTACAGGAGGACAATTATTGAACTATATCAAATAATGAAATAAAAACGTCATAACTTCTGAACGGTCTGCGTTAGGACGTTCAAACTGCACGATCGGCCTCCGGGCTTGGTGGGAATTACTACGTGCATGTATGATTTGGTTCAGTGACGAAGGCCACTTTCATTTGGATGACTTCGTCAATAAACAAAATTGGCATATTTGGGCGCTGAGAACCCACATTTCGCGATCGAGTAATCTCTCCACCCTCAAAGGGTGACTGTGTGGTGTGCAGTGTTCTGTTACGGAATAGTCGGTGCATTATTCCTTCATGCCACGGTGATTACCGAACGGCACGTGAAGGTTTTGGAAAAT
Source organism: Schistocerca serialis cubense (assembly GCF_023864345.2). NCBI lineage: Eukaryota > Metazoa > Arthropoda > Insecta > Orthoptera > Acrididae > Schistocerca > Schistocerca serialis. The sequence goes on along the minus strand of NC_064642.1, from coordinate 441,840,504 downwards.
GATTTCATCCCAATTATCCAAGTGACCCTGATTTCGACAAGATATACAAGACGGAGCTCGACCCCATCGAAGTAGGAGAGTGTCTGGTATCCTGGAGAAGCACTTTGGGGACCGCACTGCGGCTCTGGGGTACCCAGAGGTCACTGGCATGGGCCTCGATTGGCCGCCATATTCTCCGGATCTGAACACATGCCACTCCTTTTTTGTGTGGCTTTATTAAAGGCAAGGTGTACAACAATAACCCCAAAACCATTACTGAACTGAAAACAGCCATTCGGGAGGTCATCGATAGCATCGATATTCCGACACTTCAGCGGTTTAATGAAATTAAATAAAAAAAAATAAACAGTTACCTTTTTCAAATTTGTTTTTAGTTATTTTTAAATTTTTTTTAGTCAGTACGAACGAACTTTCTTGTAGAACCCCTTATTTACGTGTGGTAATAAAAATTCATTTACACAGAATTAAGCACATTTACAATTACGTGAACTTAGTCAACCCTCTCATGCTGATAAATTCATATTAACTGATTAAGAACATTTAGTTGAGAATTAAATCTTTTACATAATTCGGCCTTGGTACGCATTTTCTAAGTGCAGTGGTTCTTTTTTTTTTTTTAATATTTACTGAATTCTTTCCCGGCGTTAGCTATGGAACACAAGACTGTCTCTATTAGCAGAAAATGGTTAAATATTGCCAAGCCGACGTTTAATTATCATTGATAAAACACACTTCACTATACATTTAAGTTATTTGAAAGAACCAACAAATTGTTAAATTTCAACGTTAACTATCCGCCTATGAATGCACAAATGAGAAACTAGTAATAAATTCCGTCAGTCTCAGGATCGCTGTAAAAGAAAAACATTTTCTTAATTCACTGCTAATTTTTATCTGCTCCCGATTTACGGGTTTGGTTAATTTTCCTAAGCGGAACAATTTTTTGAGTGTGCCGCCGCTGCAGATCGTTCGGTCACGGCACAGCCCAGCAACACCAGCGATAATTGCTAAAAATGGTGAAAATTCTTTAAAGAAATATTATAGATGACATGGGCAAGCTAATTTACATTAGTAACACACACTTTTCATAAGTTATAATGTATTTAGACCACAACAATAATTCAACTTACATTAGTTTGTAATTTCTCCTCTAATGGCGGCTAAATCTAGATACAGACAAATGAAGTCTACCCATTCATAAAATGCTACGTCACAGGTTCCTCTCTCTCTCAGCTCTCGAGGTAGAAGACAAAGAATGCACACTATGTATTCATATTTATACGACTCTCAACCGTTAATGTCTCTTTGCAATCTGGGGCTGTATTTTACATTTCTGTTATCGCAGATATTGACACATTTCGTAATTACATTATGAGTATAGAAATATTACAATCATAAATACATCGAGAATATTACTACAGAAAATATTACTATAATAACGAATGTCCTTTACACAAAATTAAATAATATTTTTTGTTAAATAATTACAGTATATACAAATTGCTTCATAGCGGCGTATATAGTACAATTAAATTTTAGTTTATTAATAGTGTGTGTGCTGCCAGGGAACGTTACATTGCCCCCTGGCAGTATTTGGCAAAGAGTTTCTATACTTTGACACAATGGTGTCAGTAACGTTCTTTACAATTCTGTATTTTTTTTATGGAATGGCTCTTTTAATTAGTCCCAGGGTTATATATGTTCATGGCTCCCCCATTTGGGCGAAGGCAGACAGGAAACCTGGGCAAAACTGTGCCGGAGCCCAGCCATCCCAGTTGGTTCATGATTAATCTTGTCTCTTTAACAGTCATTCTTTTGAATTGATTTAGCATTTTGTCATAAACAGTTACATAATATTACAGTCCCATACAGTTCAACGAAAGTTTGTTGTGTCTGATTAACAATTCGTAATTATTATTTTTGCGATATACAGCAAGGTCACTTGTCCTAGGATATATCACTTAGTTTTCTGAAATCATTTAGCACAACGTCACTTTTCCTAATGTTCCGACTACCTACGTGTTACAAATCCATCTCCTACACTTGTTAGTGTTCATTTTCTCTTGTCAATTTACGGGTATACATAATAAATGTTCAATGTTTATCAAAAATCGAGTTCGTTGACATGTTATGAGTTTGCGTAAATATTTTGGAATATGCCGATAATGCTGTAGTTGGTGAGCGGTGCGGAGTGATTGTTGAGCGGCGCTCGGCGCGGCGCGTCGGCTCCGTGTAGGTCACCGCCCCCGGTGTTGACAGCTACGGCGCTGAGAGGCGTGTGGCTGTCTGGTCTGCTACGGGCTGCTGCGGCCGCTGCATGGCTGAAGTAGCCGGATGCGCGTTGTATATCAGCTCGCCCGTGAGACATCTTGCAGTGCTCCAGTAAACATGCAACAAGTTCACAAGCAGTGTACTATCCTTATGGGCATTTTTCCTGCCGTGGGAAAGAACGCACACAGTTATTGGCAGTTATTATTCAGTAGGCCCTCACTAGTCTGGTTTGCACAATGTTTAGTTGTAACAGTAACACGTTTTATGGGCACACAATATTTTTTCACGATGTCATGACTTGTCATTAGTCACACGCAAGTTTTCACCTTAGGACAAAATGTATCTCTGTAGTCAGTGCGCTTTCCTGGCGTCCCTTGACACACAAAGAGTCATAGTTTGACACTAACTTGGTCCACCGTCTGTTATCGGCTCACTGTTCGTGTCGTGCTAGTTCCTTGTCCACTTGCACACACGGCGATGATACAGTTTCTTATTGCTTGTTCAAAACGACCTCGTGACGTATTGCTGCAGGTTTAACAGTCACTGTCTGTCTCTGCCACACAATACTGCACTTTTGTTTAAGTTTTTTTTCTGTTACAATGTCCGTTGTGCAATTTTTTGTAACAGCACATTGGTAACTTCTTTGTTCGCTCTTTATCAAGGTGTATGATAATTGCGTACATGGTAACAAGTATCAAAATTTCGTATTAGTTTGCCCAAAAATCATCTATATTTATGTTCGAGTAGATTTTATTTGTGCATTCCAGCCGGATTCAGGCATATTGTTCAATAACTCCTTTGAAATCATATCTCACTTTACTTGCAAGGTCCTACGCAACTACAGTGTAGTCTCTGTAGGCTAAAATTGACTTGGACTGTATCAGGCTAGCTCTTTTTTACTGATTGGATCTGCACATGATTCAATTGAAGCTTCTTTGTGCGTAACTTTGCGTTACTTAAATTTGCAATAAGTTTGCCTCCCATGGTGCCCTCGGGTCACTACTGCGTGCATTATTCTCTTTGATAACACTGGTTTGAAAATAAAGTTCTCAGGGTCTCACATTAGAGATATTATTCTGGGTTCGAATCTGTCAATCTGACAGCTACAGATATATACATATATACAGGGTTATTACAAATGATTGAAGGGATTTCACAGCTCTACAATAACTTTATTATTTGAGATATTTTCACAATGCTTTGCACACACATACAAAAACTCAAAAAGTTTTTTTAGGCATTCACAAATGTTCGATATGTGCCCCTTTAGTGATTCGGCAGACATCAAGCCGATAATCAAGTTCCTCCCACACTCGGCGCAGCATGTCCCCATCAATGAGTTCGAAAGCATCGTTGATGCGAGCTCGCAGTTCTGGCAGATTTCTTGGTAGAGGAGGTTTAAACACTGAATCTTTCACATAACCCCACAGAAAGATATCGCATGGAATTAAGTCGGGAGAGCGTGGAGGCCATGACATGAATTGCTGATTATGATCTCCACCACGACCGATCCATCGGTTTTCCAATCTCCTGTTTAAGAAATGCCGAACATCATGATGGAAGTGCGGTGGAGCACCATCCTGTTGAAAGATGAAGTCGGCGCTGTCGGTCTCCAGTTGTGGCATGAGCCAGATTTCCAGCATGTCCAGATACACGTGTCCTGTAACGTTTTTTTCGCAGAAGAAAAAGGGGCCGTAAACTTTAAACCGTGAGATTGCACAAAACACGTTAACTTTTGGTGAATTGCGAATTTGCTGCACGAATGCGTGAGGATTCTCTACCGCCCAGATTCGCACATTGTGTCTGTTCACTTCACCATTAAGAAAAAATGTTGCTTCATCACTGAAAACAAGTTTCGCACTGAACGCATCCTCTTCCATGAGCTGTTGCAACCGCGCCGAAAATTCAAAGCGTTTGACTTTGTCATCGGGTGTCAGGGCTTGTAGCAATTGTAAACGGTAAGGCTTCTGCTTCAGCCTTTTCCGTAAGATTTTCCAAACCGTCGGGTGTGGTACGTTTAGCTCCCTGCTTGCTTTATTCGTCGACTTCCACGGGCTACGCGTGAAACTTGCTCGCACACGTTCAACCGTTTCTTCGCTCACTGCAGGCCGACCCGTTGATTTCCCCTTACAGAGGCATCCAGAAGCTTTAAACTGTCGAATGGAGTTAGCAGTTGGTGGATATTTGTTGAACTTCGTCCTGAAGTGTCGTTGCACTGCTATGACTGACTGATGTGAGTGCATTTCAAGCACGACATACGCTTTCTCGGCTCCTGTCGCCATTTTGTCTCACTGCGCTCTCGAGCGCTCTGGCGGCAAAAACCTGAAGAGCGACTTCAGCCGAACAAAACTTTATGAGTTTTTCTACGTATCTGTAGTGTGTCGTGACCATATGCCAATGAATGGAGCTACAGTGAATTTATGAAATCGCTTGAATCATTTGTAATATCCATATATATAATAGAAAAGATTGTACCAAGAAATATTTCAAGTTTGACACACATATAGAATAATATGCAGTACACAAACTAATCACTACTAAAATGTTCCTCCTGACTGACCTCTGTCACAATTTAACACTACAAATAATTGCACTAATCAGGTTATCTGTGCAGACATTTAGAGCATGTTTAAGCTAACACTAATTAAAAGAAGACGTACCACAAATATTCATAAAAAAAAAGAGAAAGTCAATCATATTCTTATAACTAAATACTTCTACACTAGTACATTATCTCTACAGATCACACATCATTAATGTTCATTCATTTTCAAAAGAATGGCGTACCTTTTTACACATAACACATAGGACTATTAGTCATTTACTGTAGGAATATTTTCACATCCTTACGCGGTACAGTCCCCTTACTCTCCCTGATTGGGGATCTGCTAAGAGATAGCTACTATTTCCTTCTTGGACTAAGGAATGGAGTATGAGGCTCGAAAGTAGGTTTTGTGAGGCTTCACCTCGATATTGTATTGATATCCCTTAACAATTCCTGTTCCTTCTAAAAATACATCTGTATAGTTTGATAATAACTGTACCAAATCCTGCTGTTGCATTGAGTTCAAATTTTCGGACTGTGATACTTTGTTCACAAGTGCGTCCACATTTGCTTTTAATTGATCACTTTGTACGTCTGGATAATAGAGATTTTGTCCTAGAGAATGATTGTCTAAATGTAGTATCCACTGATTCCTACATTTTATATTAATAGCATTACAATTAGACACAGGTACCTCTTCAGATCTGAGCATGGACAATTCTATCCTCCTACCCGCGTTCATCAAACTTAATTTTCCCCGAGAAAGGTCGATTACTGCCACCCTTTCTCTCAAAAAATCTACCCCCAAAATGCAGGCTACCTTTAAACCGTTTACTACCAGGAATGAGCACGCTATGGCTTCTCCCCCTATATACATCTCTACCCGCACTTGGAGTTTAATTATTTGTCGCTGTGCACTGATGGCTACAGTGACTTTGCAGTTGTTCACAGGAAAAGTCAGCATACGCTTTCTTTCCCCAGTACTCTGAATAAGTCCATACTCATGACACTGACAGTAGCACACGTATCTACGATTGCTTGAACATCAATATTGTTAATTTTGATCTCTATTATCGCTTGTACTTCGTCTTTGTGCTCCTTTATGCACGTGGGTGGTTTGGTTATTAATTCATGACCCATCTGTACCCCGTCATTGTACCTGAGGATACAGATTCCCGATGTTTTGTTCTGTGTCGGGCTGTTCTCACTCCAAACCTCAGCCGACGATGGAGAGCGTATCTCGGCTGCATCTAGTTTGTTGAATTATTACAGGTGGATGGGTGTGGCTGCTCTGTGTCGCTGACCTCCACTATGTGTAAGGTGTGTTGCGTCGGACGCCACGGTTGCGCAATTGGCGCATTTTGTGGTGGCGGTCGGTTATTGTCATATCTTTCACTGTTTTGCCGGTCGGGACTGGGCCTCTGTTTCTGTGGCCAAGTTCGGTTTGCATCGTTATAGGTATTAGTGTTCCACGCCCCCCCCCCCTGGCATTTTTCCATCTACTATTGCTTGGTGGGCCTGTTTCAAATCCGTCATCGAACCTCCTTTTCCGGTCATTGTTCACCGGCGGACTATTGCCGTTCTGGTCTCTACCTCTATTCCCGTTTTGTACATAATCTTGTATCCTATTGTTACCTCCGCCGTTTCCATTATTTGGTGGAGGCGTGTTATTTCGACCATTTCTGTAACCGCTTCCGTTACTTCTAGCCTGTTCAGAGGCTGCCTTAACATTCTCCTGAATCAGATCAGTTGAGTCCAGAACAGACAAGAAATGTTCCATGTCGTTCTCCGGTACGTGTATAAGTTTTTACTTTACGTGTATCGGCAAGTTTGATTTCAAAAGTCTGATCAAATCTCGGGATGAAATCTGCTCGTCCCAGTAACGGGTCTTATTAATGTACTTCTCAAAATATTTTCGCAAATTGCCTAATCGTGGAGAATACGGTTCTGGATTATATACCTCTTTCCGTAATCTCTCCTGAATACATGGTGACCAATATTTGGCCAACAATGCCTTTTCAAATTGCTCATATGTGTCGCAACTGTCAGCTGCTTCGGTTGCCCATAATGCAGCATCTCCTTGTATGTAAGACATAACGAACTGTATTTTCTGTGTATGACTCCAAACGCTAGGCAAAATGTTTCTAAATCCCTTGATAAATACTACAGGGTGAACAGATTTCCTCTCCGTTGTAAAGATCTGAAACTGTCGGTTTTTAATCAGGCTTTCTTCAATCACTATTTTGGAGTGACATTTGTTTGTTTCGCTAACATTGGTTGCCTGTTCTGTCTCGCATTCGCCATTTTTCACTGCTGTACTTATATGCCTATCATTGTTGGACCTGGCTGGAGTGACACACGCCTGTGCGTCGCCGTGCAGCAAGCTGTTTTCCAGCTCCGCAAGACGACGGTTGACATTCCGCTGCCACAGCGGAATGTCAGTGTGCACCGCCTTTTTTAGGTCCTGCACTTCCACATTGGAGCCCAAGTCTTTGGCCTCAATCGCGGCGTGCACCTTCTCGTCTATTTTTGTTATAAATTGGTTTTCAATTTTGTGCACTTCTTCGGACATTTTCTTCTCAATTACTTGACTTGTGTCAATTTCTAATTGTTCCATCCTGTTAGCCAGTACACTGATTTCACCCACGATACTGGCGTCAGCCACCTGGATATTATCTACTCTTTCGCTCAGTTCTTGCACCGCTTTGGGTATGGTTTCATAGTTTTGTCTCAAACTAACAATATCACTTTGCCTAGCTTCCAAAGATTGCATTAACTGCAAGTCTCTCTCATGGTGGCGTCGATCACGCTCTGCTTGTTTAGCATCATGTTCTCTATCGCGTTCTGCTTGCATACGTGCAAATTCAGCTTGGAAATTGAGCATGCGCTCGAACATAACCCTTAATGACTGCACTTTTGACACCTCACCAGTCTCTGGTCCGTGTCTAGTGCTTGTGGGTGGTACAGTATTTCTACTTTCAACTGAATCACTGGCTGGCAGTGGCAACATTTCTTGCCCTTCTGCCCCCAGATTCTCACATTGTACTTCCTGAACTAAGCCACTAACATTACTTTGTGCCTCACTTTCTGACTCGGTATCACTGCTTGCTAACCGTTGTTCATTATCCATGTTTATATCTTTCTGACTACGCAATCTAACCATAGTCAACCAAAGAAAAAAAATCTGAACTAAATATCCTAACACTCAGGTTTCACTGACATAATCACACAAGAAATGGTCATTTGTTGAAACACACTTATTATATACTACTTTACAGCGGGTCATGCAGAATTTCGCTATACGTCTGCGTCATATCATCGACACTGATGGCAGGCATATCGAAGATATTGTAACCTAAATCAGAATATTTGTGGCGACGTTTACATGTTGAATAACGTGTCTGGGCGCCGTAGTTTGTAGCTAATCTACGTTTCTTTCCATATAATTCAATAATGGCCACCATGAATGATTATCTGCTGAAACCTACGGTAGTTTTACCACACTAAACACAATCAACGTAGCTGATGGTATAGCGGGTGGACAACTAATTTACGGCCCTGCAGGTCACGCGTTCATTCCCAGATAACACCGGTGATTTTTCCTCCTTTCCCCTCAGTCGGCTATCAAGCAAGTACGCAGAATCTTGTGCAGAGTAAAAGGCGACCATGGTGAAGAAAGATCGCACTTTACCTGCAATCTGACTAAAAGCACGATTTTGAGCCACAGTGTATCTCTTTACTTCTTGTAAATTGCTTAGCGCCCATTGCTTCGATCACGCAGACTACATGGTCTGCTCAGATTTCCTTAATTGAATTTGTATGTTGTTACGCCCATTACTGATGTGTAAACCTACACACTATACAAGAGCTAGTGCGCCTTTACGTGGCCGCCAGTCTTTGCATGCTTAAAGCGTTCCAACCAATTTGATTTAGTTTCATACAGTTAAAAAAAGAAAAGAAAGAGACATATCGGGTAAGTTGTTCTATAGTTACTAGCGTCAGTCTGAACCCCGGTACTGAATTCCCTCATCTCAAAGGATTTTCCTGTACATGGAGTAGCATTTAAACGTGGCGCATATTTTGTTATCTGTAATGATTAGTTTGCGCAGTAGTTACAACACAAATAATTTTACAAACAAATATTAGACCTACTGGAAAAATAAGGTTTTAAAAATCCTCTTCTTTTTTTCTATGTAATTCTGACGAACAAGATTTTTCGTAGTAACTGTTAAATAGCTTTCTTTGATTTAGTTCACAAAATGCAGCATGTTCTAAGCTTTTCACACTAATTAAGGCCATAGAAGCATATTCTTTTCCGAATGTACTTCTGGCCAAGATGGGATTCTGCTTTCATAATGAAATATTTTCACTGCCTAATTCACCACCTAAGAAGACGGATTTCCAAAAAAACACTGAAACCCGTGTTTTTTTTTATTTCAAATATCACTGTTCATAGATAAAGCTTTTAAAATGCTTTAGCAGTTCTTAAATAAGGATTTATTTTCTGAAACTAATTTAATCAGTTTTTCATCCACTTAGGGGTTCAATTTTTAAAAATGCTGAAAAACATTTTTTGTATTTCTGACTGAGAAACCAAATACCAATTTTCTTAGTTGCAGCTCAGTGTTGCCTTAGTGAACAATATATTTCCAAAATTGAGTCAATTTCTTATTTAATCTCCTTAGGGGAGGAACTGCGAAAAATTCCGGTCTCCAAATTTTATATTTCTATCCTTAGCTGCTTCGTCTGGGTGATGATGAGTCATTGAATCAGTCAGGACGTTTCCTTTTCCGTATAGGGATAACAGCTGTATTTGATGTGTGTCCGCGTGCGATAATTGCCAGTGTGTGGTTACGGAACATTAATGATTTCTGTATGAAATTTTGTCCTGGTTTAGTGGTTTCCAGTCTTCCTGAGACCGTTACGCCTTAGTGGAATGAAACATTTGCTAGCAAAATCCCCCGTCTCCCTCACATTAGTTCCCAACTAATCTTTAGGAAGGAAATTATTTTAAAATGATGAAAGGTAAATGACATTTAGTTTTTGTAGATGTTTTACTAAACTATGAGCTAATTAGACAGAGAGTCAACTGGTAAAGCTTATTTCTAAAAGAATTTTTTAATAGAATGGTGAAGCAATTCTTGACCCACCAGGTTAGCTGAGAGCGCTAATGCGCTGATTCAGGATCGAATCCACCTGGCGGATTAACGACGAGGACCGATTGCCGGCCAGCTTGGATGTAGTTCTTAGCCGGTTTTACACATCCCAGTAGGTGAATACACGGCTGGTCCCCATATTCCACCTCACAGACATTTGAAAGGCGTTCGTACTATTTGATGACTTACACTAGAGGCAGTCAGTTGGGGTACACTAACTGCATCCTGTGGGGTACAGGGTGGCGACAGGAAGGTCATCCGGCCACAGTCTGACACTAACAATGCCACATCCATAGTAACAAGGCTGCCCCGTGTTGCAGTGGGACAAACGGTCCAGCAAATGATGATGATGTGAAGCAATTTTTGATGGATTTTGAATACTACTTGCGGGAAGCTCCTGAGAGAATCAAGCTAACTTTCCACAGACACTTATTTCCTGGCCGGCCGAAGTGGCCGTGCGGTTAAAGGCGCTGCAGTCTGGAACCGCAAGACCGCTACGGTCGCAGGTTCGAATCCTGCCTCGGGCATGGATGTTTGTGATGTCCTTAGGTTAGTTAAGTTTAACTAGTAATAAGTTCTAGGGGACTAATGACCTCAGCAGTTGAGTCCCATAGTGCTCAGAGCCATTTGAACCATTTGAACTTATTTCCTCTGCGTCACTCTTCTCCCTAGCGACACTTACTTCAACCGCACCCTGCACCTCCATTTAATATCTGCCAAGCTAACATGAGTGCACTATATTTATTGTTTGTAATTCAGATGATTGCTGGACTCCTTATTTCTGAAGTGGCAGAAATTAGATGATGTCAGGCTGCCAATACTTCATGTCTGACGAATGACAGAAATAATAATAATAATAATAATAATAATAATAATAATAATAATAATAACGCAGTATAGTCGCTAGGCAGTGTTCTAGTCATTTCATTTTCACTGTTGTGTTGTGCTGTCAATTACTTCGTTTATCTGTTGCGAAGTGAATAATAAAGCTATTTATGGTCCATTATGGGAATTACCTGCAACTGCGAGACGGCATTTCCATAAGGTATTTAAGCTTTTGCGACGTTTTTGTTTCACTTTTAATGGCGTAGGTGCATTGTGCAAAGTATGTGTGTAATGGTCTGACTACGTGAAAAACATGTTGTTCGTATATTGCATTCAGAAGTTGTATTCTCTACCACTTTGTGTCACATATTATGCTAGTATTTGAGAGAAATGTAATTACTCATAACTTACGTAACAGTGTTACAGTATCATGAAATAGTGTTAATTGTAAATGTCTTTCAAACGTATATTAAATTTCGTTATCGAAATACAATTGATCCCACTTGTCCTTAACTTTCACAAAATTTAATTTTTCTCCTCAGGCAGCATCTGCCCCGAGTATGGGAGCTACTGTTCTACTTGGTACGTATGTATTAGAACTGTAAGCGTTCGAGAAAGCCCTCACATAATAGACGTCAAATTTCACACGCGGCCCATGCCTTGGTATTGTGGTATGATGAAGCTCCAGCGCATCTTTGCTGACGTTATCTAACTCACCAGTATGGTCCTGAACGGAAAAGTTGAACATAGCCTTGACTTTTCTACAATATCACCTTACTTCAATTCTCTGGATGATTCTGTCCGGGCTCATGTTGAAAATAAAGTACTCAGCACTTCGATGATACAGCTGCAGAATTGGAGCAATACCTGGTACATTCTTGTCAAGATTTACTAAATGATTCGGGGTGTTTGAAAGGATTCATAGCTTACTGGGGAGAGGGTATGGTACAGAGGTGTACAAATTCCCCTTGCAGCCTGCTTGCCCCTAGCACCTCTGCAACCATTCATGCAGGTCAGCCTGCCGCGATGTAAACACAAGAGTGCGCGTGTACTGAGGCATAGTGGGCAATGCGGGCGATACGGGCTCCCGCAAGCCCAGGCTACCTGGGTTCCCGCAAGCCTGCCAAGCTTCACGGGACCCGCTCAGCTTGCTGCGCCTGACAACAGGTTGCGCTGTCAAGCTACCGTGACTAGAGTAGCCAGATAGTTAGCCTGCAGTTCATTTATCGCAACGGTGGAGGCAGCACAATGAATAGGTCGAACTTTAGTGAGATTGAAAAAAAATTGACAACTGGCGAATACATGCTGGTAACGAAACAGAGCACAAGTGCCGCATGGGAAACGTTTTCGTGTGTTTACGAGGCCGCTTCAAATAAATCGGTAGGTGTGTCTCAATGCAAACTATGTAAAAAGCTCTTAAGTACTTATTCGGGAACCTCGAGTATGTTACGATATGCGTGCAAATTCGACAAGCAGTTCCCTCACTCCGTAAATATCTTGAAAGAGGACAAAGATTTAGTGGCCGAAAAGTGCGTCGAAATGTGTACTAAGGACCTGAGACCATTTAGCAGTATAGAGGGAGAAGGATTTCTTAATTTAGAGCAGACACTGATCGACATAGGTAAAAAATATGGCTCAGTTGATATTAAAAATGTTATGCCTTCCCGAGTGACAGTAGCTAGGAAAGTTCAAACCTTCGCCGATAAAGTGCACAGCAAAATGCTCCCAGATATAGTGCATGCGATTCGTTCTGGTATATGTGCTAGTACAATTGATCTATGGACAGACAATTACAAAGGGGTGCATTACATGTCCGTGACAATGCATTACATAAATTCAGACTGGCGTTTGAATAAATATGTACTAATGTGCTCTGCGTTTCCTGACTGCCCAAAAACTGGCTCGAATATTCGAAACGAGTTGGAAGATGGCTTAGAAACTATGGGTGTTTCTCGTGAAGACATTGCCAAAATTACTTTTGTCACAGACCAGGGCAGTAACATTGTCAAAGCTCTCGAAGTATATCAGCGTCTTCCATGCATGGCTCATAGTATAAACACAGTCTTGAAGCATGTTCTGAGCGAACAGTTTTTGAAAGAAAATGTTCAAATATATTAGCCATTCTTAATACAGTGCGGGCTACGCTTTCGTACTTCAAGAGAAGAGGTCTCTGTGTGAGACTGAACTCATCTTTAAAGCAGTGGGTTTCAACTCGTTGGAATAGTTATTTTGACATGCTTGTATCAGTCCATTCTCAGATTGATTCAGTGAAGGCTGTTTTACATATGAAGGTGCCTCTGATAAGATGCTGGGTTATGACCACCATATAACTGGCCAGCTTATAGAATTTCTTAAGCCGTTTAAAGAAGTCACAGTTGATCTAGAGAGTGACAAGGATCCAACCCTACATTTAGTTCTACCGTGGTTTTACGCCTTAAAAACTCACTGTACCGTACGGGATAACGATGAAGAGGTTTGTAATTTTATTCCATCTGAATATTACAGAACCACTTGTGAAATATGTATGTTGAGAAAATGTATTTTCAGGACATGAAACCTTTGAAACAAGCCGCTGATGCCTTCCTACAACAGAAAATGTGCGTTAGTATGTTGCATAAAATTGCAACGTTTATGGTGGCTAACTACCGCACATTAAGAAAGTTAACCGAGGATGAAAAAATTGAAGTTTACCAAGCAGCACGACAGATGTGTGCTGAAGGTAAGCTCCTAAGATAATGCATATATTCTTCATCTACATGTACATGGTTACTCTGCAAGACACACGCAAGTGCTTAGTTGAGGGTTCATCGAACCACTTTCAACTTATTTGTCTCCTTTTCTCGAATTTCGCGCGGGATAGAACACCTACAGCTCTCCGTCTGAGCGCTGCTTTTTTGTATTTTATTCTGATGATCATTTCTTCCAATGTATATGGGACTCAACAATATCTCTTCGAATTCGGAGGTGTAAGTTGGTGATCGAAATTTCATATATAGATCGCGCCACGTCAAAAAACGCCATTGTTGAAATGATTACCACCCCAACTCTTGTGTAATTTCCGCGACACTCTTTCCCCTGTTTTACGATAATACCAAACCAGCTGCCCTTATTTAGACTCTTTCGACATCTTCCTTCAATAGTAAGGCTCTCCAACTTCGTAGCAATGCTCCAAAAGAGTGTTTTGTCATTAAAACGCCTACAGCATTTTCTGTGTGTCCATTCCTATTTAAGTAGGTCGTAATTGTAATCAGAGGTATTAAGTAGAATCTACAGCCTTTAGATTTGACTGGTTGCTCTTGTAAACGAAGTTTAACGGACTTAGTTTAGTACACACAGGGATAACCTCGCTCTTGTCATTATTTATTGCTAACTGCTAATTTTCACACCAAAAATATATACCTTATTTAAATCGTCCTGCAGTTAGTTTTGATCTTCTGGTGACTTTACAGGACGATAAATGATAGCATCATCTAAAACCTATTATAATTTCAACTATGTGTAGTACGATCTTCACATTATTCTGCAAATATTAATTAGAACCTGTACAGTTTCAGTACAAGTGCCCAATCACAACAACCAAGAAACAAATCCAGGGCCGTACAAAATGGCGAAATTTGAGGACTGGGCAGAAGAGCCTCCTCTCCTACATGATGAAGTCAGCAGATACTTGCAAGAACACTGTGTGAAGGAGGGAGATATTCTACAGTGGTGGAAAAATAACTCCCAACGACTTCCTCGACTTGCGTGTGTGACAAGAAAAATATTAAATATACCAGCCACTAGTGCGTCTAGTGAGAGAATTTTTAGTTGCGCTGGAAACCTAATTGGCGAAAAACGATCACGTCTTAATGCAGACAGACTTAACGATCTCGTCATAATTAATTCAAACACTAATCAGCAGACACATTGAAAATACAGTAGAACATTAAACGGGAAACTATGAGTTTGAGCGCTAATTTACTAAGTAAGAGTGCAGATTTCTTTCTTGTGCTTTCTGGGCGTCAATTTCTGAGATAGAAATTTTGTAATGCATACAGTTCATTTTTATTTTAGACTAAAATTTTTGATTTCAATCCTTCCAAGTGACATTAATTATTGTTTGTAAACCATTTTCTGTTACTTGGGTTTGCAAAAGTAGCCAAATATTTTTAGGAGTATCTGGTTTGGCCTAAATAATACTTTCAGGGGAACTGAAGGAAAATTTGTAAAGATTTTATGTTGAAAAGTGTTCTGCAAAATAAAATATTCATTTGTGGAGTAAGGCAATACACATTATGAGTTTAAATTACAATTTATTTTGTTGAGTTCCACACACATTGCAAAATGTAATTTTATTCTTGTATTTCTATATTAAGGGGAATCCCACATCCAGAGTCAAGATGCTGAAAACCTAGACACTACAAATACTCCTAAAATGAAGAGCGTCTTTTTCCATGAATGTATTGTAGTAGGAATATAATGGAAACTCTGAGCCACTCCCCACAGCGTCTATATCTGCGTCATGAGGATTCAGACTCGTCGTTTAGGTCTGTGTTATGAGGGTCTAGAGTCGTCGTTTAGATTTGCATCATGCAAGTAAACACTCGTCGTCTTAGTCTGCATCATGATGGTCCGAAATATGGTCCCTCATGATGCAGACCTAGACTACAAGTGTGGACTCTCATGACGCAAACGTAGGAGCCGCGAAAAATGGCTCAGGGTCGCCATTGTATTCCCAGTACTATAGTTTTTAGACGAACTGGATACGAAACAAGTCCTTCGATTTTGTTAAAATGCATTTTGGCAATTTAGAATGATTTTTCCAACTTCGAATGAATTCACAGAACCAGTAAAATACATCCTGGAAACGTAGTTAAATATTTATATAATTGGTGTCATACTTGGCTGAAACATACTAAAGTTAAAGAATCTAGACTTCCAAAATCTTCATTTGGTTCTCATTGCAGTACAGTGGTTAATAGGGGCGTAGATAATTTATTCTTCTGGGGAGGTGACCAATCTTCTTTTTGGGGGGTGGAGGTTCACTTCTTTAGTACAAATATCCATCCGTTTCGGTGTTGAAAAGTGCAGCACAGACTGCATTGCGTTGCCTGGGCATTTATTTATTCCATACTCTCGTAGTCCATCTTCTCTCCCGTATTTTCTCTCTATCCATTTAGTCCCCTCCCACTATCTCTTTGATCATCTCCACCCCCCCCCCCCCCACTCCCCATCCCTTGGCCGGCCGAAGTCGCCAAGCAGTTCTAGGCGCTACAGTCTGGAACCGCGCGACCGCTACGGTTGCAGGTTCGAATCCTGCCTCGGGCATGGATGTGTGTGATGTCCTTAGGTTAGTTACGTTTAAGTAGTTCTAAGTTCTAGGGGACTGATGACCTCAGAAGTTAAGTCCCATATTGCTCAGGGCCATTTGAACCATTTTTGAACCCATCCCTTGGCCCATCTCCCCCCCCACCCTCTATCCTTCTCCTCGTCCTCTCGCTGTTGGATTCCGCCACCTCAGTTCATCTCCTCTTCACCTATCTATGAAAACTCATATATATCTGTCAACTTTTGTGGTGATCAGTGAATCAGTGTCAAAGTTTATTGCTAGGTAGCATTTATTGTAATACTTTTTGATACGCAGCATTGATAGTTTTGTTTTCTGGTGCGTAAACAAATGAAGTTGAAGGTGTCCCGACAGGGCAATATGCGACATACAAATAGCCATGTGAAAAACATTATTTTCAAGATTGATGCCACAAACATATAACAACTGCCCCTGCGATTTATCTATCGACATGGCAAATGCAAGCTGCACTGGAAATTATAACCGTTTAAAGTCGAATGGCATGTCGGTCGGAATCTTAGTGATATTGGAATCAAACTGTCCTCACCTTTGTACTTTCCTTTTAAAATTGTGGCTTCGATTACGTTGATCTTTAACTTCTTCCCCGCAAGCCGGGTGCCATTACAAAGACGTGGCTGGTTTACCTTTCGCAACATGATTGCCGATCCGACTTAATTACAGATTGGGAGGCGGTAATCCGGGGAAATCCAGCGAATTTAAAAATTCCGTAGGATAGTTGACTACATCATCTTGGTTAGTAACGGAATAAACCGACTTGTATGTCAGCAATTCGCCAGGTGTCATATTTTGAATCTGAAAATTCATTTCGTTAACATCAAGGTTTTTTGCAGCCAATATAACACGTTCACTCAACCAAAAATGGTTTTGCAACTGTTAAACGACATTTGCTGTGCGCGAATTGTCCAACACGATGACTGTGAATGTGTCAGACAGCTCTCAAATTTCAAAAAGATCATGTATATACATTTCTTTTAAACGAAATGTCTACGATCTTGAAGAGAGTACCCTACAAAAGATTTTGACATCGTTTGCGGGTTACCACGAAAGTTCACTATGTACGCAAGTTTCCATGGAGAAGGTTTTTGAATATTTACATGTGCATATATATATATATATATATATATATATATATGTTTATGTATATATATGTATATCTATATATATGTATATGTATATGCGTATATATATGTATATATATGTATTTGTCTATGAGTATATATATATATATATATATATATATATATATATATATATATATATATATATACATAAACATAAACATATATACATATATACATATACATATACATGCACATGTAAATATTGAAAAACCTTCTCCATGGAAACATGCGTACATAGTGAACTTTCATGGTAACCCGCAAACGATGTCAAAATCTTTTGTAAGGTACTCTCTTCAATGTACTGTCCGAAATATTATGTAGACAGTGATGTTCCTCTTGATGGTCAAGTGTGCAAAATTTCTTCAAGATCGGAATAAAATTGTAGGTTGGTGCAGAAGTGTGTACGTAAAGTACCCTCCGCCATGCACCATTCTGAAATTTAAGCAGGCAACGCCCTTCATCCTGCTTTGAATATCAAGTGTGCCAAATTTCATCATGATCGGGATAAATACGTACAATTTGTCGAGTTCCGTTATGTAAAGGAACCTCTGCCATGCACCATATGAAATTTTATGTAGACTGTGACCTTCCTCTTGGTTTCAAGGCATAGCGTGCAAAATTTCATCAAGATTGTATGCAATACAAACACACGGACACAATGAAAACGCACTTTCAGTTTTTGTCAAATTTTCCAATTTTTCGGTCGATTTTCGAAAAATTTGATTTCATAAAAACCTTGTCCTGAGAATTACGAACACAGCAAAAAAAATTTAGCCGAACTGGTCCAGGCGTTCTCGAGTTTTACGCTTATCAACACATTTGGCAATTAATTTTTATTTATATAGATAAGAAGCCCGAAATATACGCGTAAAGGAAGAATATACACTCCTGGAAATTGAAATAAGAACACCGTGAATTCATTGTCCCAGGAAGGGGAAACTTTATTGACACATTCCTGGGGTCAGATACATCACATGATCACACTGACAGAACCACAGGCACATAGACACAGGCAACAGAGAATGCACAATGTCGGCACTAGTTCAGTGTATATCCACCTTCGCAGCAACGCAGGCTGCTATTCTCCCATGGAGACGATCGTAGAGATGCTGGATGTAGTCCTGTGGAACGGCTTGCCATGTCATTTCCACCTGGCGCCTCAGTTGGACCAGCGTTCGTGCTGGACGTGCAGACCGCGTGAGACGACGCTTCATCCAGTCCCAAACATGCTCAATGGGGGTCAGACATATTGTTCTAAATAGCAGTTGAAATGCCAACTTTTCGATTAAATCCTCAGCTAATTGAGCTCAAACTTTGCACCACCATCTACCTTAACAATAGATACAACAATTCTGACATTTCACGTCTTACAATTCACTCTACTCTCGTTCTTTTTGAAGGAGGTGTTGCGTGTGCCGTAATCGGATTTGGATGCGGTACCATACTAGAGGTGTACATGTCCCGCTTTTAACCCGCCCATGCTTGCCCGGTGGCCAGACGGGCAGGCCGCCACTCGTTGTCAACAGAACGGGCAGGCCGCTTCACTCCCAGCCAAGCCAAGCAGAACCCAACCCGGGCAGGCTGCGGGAAACTTGCTTGCCTGCCCATATTACTGCTGAGCTGTGCTACGCAGCCGTTTAGTCTGCGCGCGTCATTGTCGTGTTATGAACGTTAATCAAAAGTTTTTATTTTACCTGAGCACCAAAAGACAAACCCCAACATTATATATATATGTATTAATTTCAGGTAAAAAAAAATATTGGTTTTATTTGTACACTCCTGGAAATGGAAAAAAGAACACATTGACACCGGTGTGTCAGACCCACCATACTTGCTCCGGACACTGCGAGAGGGCTGTACAAGCAATGATCACACGCACGGCACAGCGGACACACCAGGAACCGCGGTGTTGGCCGTCGAATGGCGCTAGCTGCGCAGCATTTGTGCACCGCCGCCGTCAGTGTCAGCCAGTTTGCCGTGGCATACGGAGCTCCATCGCAGTCTTTAACACTGGTAGCATGCCGCGACAGCGTGGACGTGAACCGTATGTGCAGCTGACGGACTTTGAGCGAGGGCGTATAGTGGGCATGCGGGAGGCCGGGTGGACGTACCGCCGAATTGCTCAACACGTGGGGCGTGAGGTCTCCACAGTACATCGAAGTTGTCGCCAGTGGTCGGCGGAAGGTGCACGTGCCCGTCGACCTGGGACCGGACCGCAGCGACGCACGGATGCACGCCAAGACCGTAGGATCCTACGCAGTGCCGTAGGGGACCGCACCGCCACTTCCCAGCAAATTAGGGACACTGTTGCTCCTGGGGTATCGGCGAGGACCATTCGCAACCGTCTCCATGAAGCTGGGCTACGGTCCCGCACACCGTTAGGCCGTCTTCCGCTCACGCCCCAACATCGTGCAGCCCGCCTCCAGTGGTGTCGCGACAGGCGTGAATGGAGGGACGAATGGAGACGTGTCGTCTTCAGCGATGAGAGTCGCTTCTGCCTTGGTGCCAATGATGGTCGTATGCGTGTTTGACGCCGTGCAGGTGAGCGCCACAATCAGGACTGCATACGACCGAGGCACACAGGGCCAACACCCGGCATCATGGTGTGGGGAGCGATCTCCTACACTGGCCGTACACCACTGGTGATCGTCGAGGGGACACTGAATAGTGCACGGTACATCCAAACCGTCATCGAACCCATCGTTCTACCATTCCTAGACCGGCAAGGGAACTTGCTGTTCCAACAGGACAATGCACGTCCGCATGTATCCCGTGCCACCCAACGTGCTCTAGAAGGTGTAAGTCAACTACCCTGGCCAGCAAGATCTCCGGATCTGTCCCCCATTGAGCATGTTTGGGACTGGATGAAGCGTCGTCTCACGCGGTCTGCACGTCCAGCACGAACGCTGGTCCAACTGAGGCGCCAGGTGGAAATGGCATGGCAAGCCGTTCCACAGGACTACATCCAGCATCTCTACGATCGTCTCCATGGGAGAATAGCAGCCTGAATTGCTGCGAAAGGTGGATATACACTGTACTAGTGCCGACATTGTGCATGCTCTGTTGCCTGTGTCTATGTGCCTGTGGTTCTGTCAGTGTGATCATGTGATGTATCTGACCCCAGGAATGTGTCAATAAAGTTTCCCCTTCCTGGGACAATGAATTCACGGTGTTCTTATTTCAATTTCCAGGAGTGTATTTGGAATGTATCAGGTGGCAGTGTCTTACCCATGTGACGAGAAGGCATCCCGGTGTTGGGTAAAGTAGAAGCTGCCCACACGAACGACTAAGAGGGACTGGCTGGATGGCGGAATGGAAGGTATCTGTGTGGATGATGTGACGTCATATACTCACAACCAGCTGCGTGACACGGGTTTCGGCTGCGAAGCCGTTGTGTTTCACAAAAAACAACAAATTTACCAGCAGTTAGTGAAAATTATCCGAACGAAATGTTCTGAACACCCTTTAGGTACATTCACAGACCAAAAAACCAAATTACGGTTCTCAGCTATTTCTGAGAGTCTGATTACAGAAATGCAGTGTAGGAAGAACGGAAAGACAGAGAGGAATAAGAAAACAAGAGGGAGAATAGGTCACAAAAGAGAAATGCAAACTAATAAAGAAATGGGACTTAACATCTGTGGTCATCAGTCCCCTAGAACTTAGAACTAATTAAACCTAACTAACCTAAGGACATCACACACATCCATGCCCGAGGCAGGATTCTAACCTGCGACCGTAGCGGTCACGCGGTTCCAGGCTAAAGCGCCTAGAACCGCTCGGCCACACCGGCCGGCTGCAAACTAATAAGTTTGGATTAAAAAATTAAAAGCACTTAGCATGATTATACTAGACATAGCTGCTTACTGTTGGTATATTACCTACACAAGATGAAACCAAAATTCCTGAGTTTCTGCTACTTGAGGTCAGGCTCAGTACCTGCTGCCTCTCACGTTCTGGTGCATTTACTGTACACACCACATTGTGTCTAATTTGTCTAACAGAATGTCATCTGCCACACGTTATTGTGGTCCTCTTCAATGTCTGGTAGTTTAGACCGATCTGTCGTTCTAGCTTCCCTTCCTTTGAAGGTGGCTTTACTGATCGGGGCATCCAAACACAGATATCCCCTATTCTTACAGGCGGTAGTAGTAGTCAGCACAATGAAAAAATTACTGATGAACAAATAGTTGTTGTAATGTTACTTAAAATCCATCTTGATTGCAATTTTTTTTATTCATATGATATATGTGACGCAGCATGCGAAAGTTGCTGGATTTGGACGGGTTACTCCTGTAACTGAAATATCAGATCTGAAGATAGTTCTGAATGAACCGAAACCGGTCATGAATAAGAAAAAACTGCAATCATGACGGATTTTAAGTAACATTATAAAATCACTGATTGCTGTTATCCTATAAGACATTATGTCTGTTTTTGCAAATAGTTGTTGAAATATGGAAACTTTTACTTGGATCATTAAAATCCATCTTACTGTTACTCCCACGTCATCTTATTAAAAGCAGGAAAAGTTACAATATCACAAAGGAACACGTTTCGGCTATGTTCCAGCTCCCTCCCTCAGGGTGTAGATGTTTTCTAAACACGCAGTATATCCTGTGGTACTAAAATTCTCTCCCAGTCGAAATGTCAGCCTTTCTACATTAGCTTAGAAAACTCATGGTACATCTAAAGAGTGTCACAAATCATTCAATCTAAGTGCCGATCCATTGCTGCACACATAGGTGTTCATACGGATGTCTCTGGATCACCTTTTCAGCAGTTCGTTATTCACCACCCTCGTGTCGTTATTTGTTTGAATTGTCATTGCAGCTTAAGGGTAGTTCTGATCGAGACCAACAGATTATGACTGCAAAAGGATCTTTTGACTGTGAAATTCGTTTAGAACTGCCAGCGTGTTGAATGGAACTCAGCACTGACCGAACTAAAGGCAGGTGTAGACGCTCGATGGATTAGTCCCTGAAAAGTTTCGATCAGTATACTAATATCTGTCCAATAAAAAGATGTGCCACTAACAATACAAAATAACAACGAGAGTTACAACGTGTGCATTTGGAAACTGGTAACGAAACATCATTGTGTGACATAACTGGTACAACAGCAGCATATATAGCTGCAGATATATTCAGCGAAATACACATCTATTCTGAAGTCTATGAAAGTGTTATGAATCGCCATGGGGACGAAGAGCAAAAGCTTCATCGAGTTACCTAACAGGGAATGGGTCGTCGCCCTGAAGCAAGGAAACATCTCAGGTCTTTAAAAGAATCCGAATTGAAAAAAAATAGAGCACCGAATTCACAACGACAGCATGTTTGCGGAAGGATTCCTCTGTGGTCAAATGGTTCAAATGGCTCTGTGCACTATGGAACTTAACTGCTGAGGTCATCAGTCCCCTAGAACTTAGAACCACTTAAACCTAACTAACATAAGGACATCACATACATCCATGCCCGAGGCAGGATTCTAACCTGCGACCGTAGCGGTCTCGCGGTTCCAAACTGTAGCGCCTAGAACCGATCGGCCACTTCGGCCGGCCTCTGTGGTCCTGGGATCGAAGATTAAATATAAGTTTTGGAGCAAAGTTTTTTTTTTGCTCCCCCAAACCTCAAATGTACTTTTCTCGAAACAGCATTTATCAGCGCGAAGCGCTCTAGAGCCTGGACAGGTTAACCAGCACATTTGATTTTTTCTGAAAGTGAAAGACAATTAAATTTCACGGGCTTTAGCGAGAACTTTTTCTTTATTCGATTTTAAATATTTTTTTAACATTTGAACACGTGAACTTTTAAAATATCCACGAGTCTGTACAACGTTTCGTGCTAACCAGAACGCTCCGCGAGGCGCATACTTTGACGAGGGCTGCGGCCGCCATTTTTAATTTGCTATAAAGTAAATTTTTTCCGTATACAAACGTATTTATAATCAAGTTGTAAAAACTCACTTTTAACAAAAAATGTTCTTGTAATAATTATTCCATTAAATTCTGGCAAGGTGCTATTATTTCACAACAAAAAATGTCTTTGTTGCGAAATTATTTAATATCAATGGCACGTTTCACCTTTTTACGGCATTATTAGAATGTGTAAAAGTAGATCCATATGTAACGCATCCGTCATAAAACTATTTTTTTTTGAGTCATCAGTCTTCTGACTGGTTGATGCTAACCTCTTCATCTCAGAGTAGCACAAGCAACCTATGTCCTCAATTATTTGCTGGATGTATTCCAGTCTCTGTCTTCCTGCCCTTTGCAGCTCCCTCTGTTGTCGTCGAAGTTATTGTCTGGTGTCTTAACAGATGTCCTATAATCCTGTCTCTTCTCCTTGTAGTGTTTTCCACTTCTTCCTTTCCTCCTCGATTCTGCGCAGCACCTCCTCATTCGTTACCTCATCAGTCCACCTAATTTTCAACATTCGTCTCTAGCACCACATCTCAAATGCTGCGAATCTCTTCTGTTTCGGTTTCGCCAAAGACCACGTTTCACTACCACACAATGCTGTCCTGCAAACGTCCATTCTCTGAAATATCTTCCTCCAATTAATTTGCTACTAGTAGGCTTCTCTTGGCGAGGAATGATCTTTTTGCCAGTGCTTTGTCTGTCCATCATTGGTTATGTTTCTGCTAGGTAGTAGAATTCCTTTACATCTACTTCGTTAAGTTTCTCGCTGTTCTCATTTATGCTACTTCTCGTGACTTTCGTCGTTCTTCGATTTACTCTCCTGAACATAATTGCTTTTTCAGTGTACAGATTGAACAGTAGGGACGAAGGACTACATCACTGTCTTAAACCGTTTTTAATCCGCATAAAGCCATATACAATGGAAAAAGGATGGATTATACTGCCAATTACTGTTGAGTCCATTTCGCATTTTATATGGCTCTATGATGGATGGGTCACATAACAGTCTACTTTTATTTCTGATAATACCCCAAAAGTGTGAAAAGCGTCACTGACGTTAAATAATTTCGTAGCCAAGACTGTTTTTGTTCTGCAAAAAACATTGCTTGTATGAAGTAAACATTCCAAACCTCACCCATTTTTCTACCTCTAGACCAGACTTTCCTCTTAATATGATGGAATGCTGAAAGGAGCAAAATTTAAAGGTTAACGTCCTATCGACGATGAGCGCAAGTATGGATTTGGGGAGGATTCAAAGTAAGTTGATAGTGTCATTATCGATGAAACAGATCTCATTAAGCGAGTTATGGAAACATAAATTTCTATGAAGTAGTAAAGGGTACAGCAATTAGTAGCAAATGATGTTGACGGCGTATCTAGATTTCGGTCACCGTGTGGCCATCTTCAGTGCACTAAATGTAAGCTACAACATTAAAAAGATTTGTATATGCACATACTCCCAAATGGACATGAATAGTCTAGTTAGGACTGTGTGCATATACAAGCGCTTTTTAGTGTTTTAACTTACAGTTACTGAAGAAATCTAGATATGCAATAAATATCATTTGCGACTGTTTGCTGTACCCTTCACTACTTGACATGAATACAGTCGCTGGACACAACTGTTTCCCTATAGATTCAAACCTGTAAAATATGGATGTTTGGGCGAGATTTGAAACACCATTCTCCCGATTGCCAGCACAGTCAGTTACCACTGCGACACCTCATTTGACTTCAGGAGAGCTAGAGGCTGTACCAGCGTAATAGTATACATAAACGAATGGTTGAAAAAGTGATTAGCTATTGTGTGTTTCATTCATGTCCAGAAGAGAGAAACTCAGTACCACTTGGCGAGACCAATAAGACCTCGTAGGAGCGGACTGTCGAGGCGATCAGTAGCGAAAAGTCCAAGGTTAGCGGTAATGGTTTGGCGAGAAGTTAGGTTGGTCGGCTGGTGTGGTGGACGGAGGAGAGGAGGAGGAGGAAGACGAGAGGAGGAGGTAGGGGGGGGGGGGTGGAGGAAGGTGAGCGTCCCGGTAGCTGTTGGTTGCAGTGGGATGAGTGGGATGAGACGAAGGCAAGGGGGAGGGGGGGGGGGGCGCTCGGCCGTGAGCGTTTTCGCCGCGCGGCGTGGCGCGATTTCCCAGGCGGCCGCGCGCGGCGCTAAATTAAAAACCCTGGGCTGGCTTCCGCCTCGTTATTACATTTGCTACAACAAGAGCCGCCACGTGCCGCACGGCAAACAGTGGTGCCGGAAAAACGCCGCCTTACTGCCCGCCCCTAATATAAACAGAGAAGCACCGACCACTTCCCAGGGCTTTATGCACGCTCGATATGACGTAAAATAAGGGAGGAAAACATCCAGGGAGGAACGCTTTGGGCCTTCTGGTCTGTGTACGGGGTGAGATACACTAATCGCGAGTGATGGATTGATCTGAAAAATACATTGAGATAGAACGTAAACCGGGTCATCCCCCAGAGCTCGACATCATAGTGAAAAAACCCAAGTGGTGGCGTTCTCAGTATAGTAAAGCACTAGTATGAATTAGAAATAATTAGAAAAAAACTTTCGAAAAACAAGTAAACTGTAAGGCAGATTAGCTTCTTACATCCCTCGATGACGAGAAGGACATGGGTAATGAAACTGGCTATGTCTTTCTCAAATGAACCGTCCCAGTATTTGTCTTTCATTTTGTAAAGGGAAAAAGCAATAGCCAGACCTGGAGTCAGATACCGAGCGCCGGAATGTTTAGAAGGTCACACTGCATTGAGATGACAGAAATCATGGGATAGCGATTCGCACGTACACACATATCGATAGTATCGCGTACACAAGGTGTAAAATGCCAGTGGAATGGCGGGGCTGTGGTTTGCACTCAGGTGATTCACGTGAAAGGGTTTCCGAAATGATTATGGCCGCACGACGGGTCTCAACATACTTCGAACGCAGAGTCATTTCGGAAATCGTTAAGGAATTCAATATTCCGAGACCCGCAGTGTGGAGAGTGAACCGAGAATACCGAATTTCAGGCATTACCTCTCACCTCAGAAAACGCAGAGGGCAGCGGCATATATATAGACTTCTCAGTGCTAAGGTAAGCAAAACTGCGTCGAATAAGCGCAGAAATCAATGTGGGACGTACGAACGTATCCTTCCGGACAGTTGTGAACAAATCAATGAGGATTTGCAGAAAATAAATGCGTGGTGTAATGACTGGCAGTTACCTCTCAATATTGGTGAGTGTAACCTACTGCGTATAACAAGGCGAAAATCCCCATTAAAGTATGAGTACAAAATAAATGATCAGTCTTTGGAAGCGGTAACATCAGTCAATTATCTGGATGTGACTATTCGAAATGAACTCAAATGGAATGATCAGATTACACAAGTAACGGGTAAGGCGAACTCTAGATTGCGGTTTATTGGTGGAATCCTGAAGTGATGCAGTCCTTTAACAAAGGAAATAGCTTAGAATACGTTAGTTCGTCCAGTCTTAGAGTATTGTTCGTCTGTATGGGACCCTTATCAGTTGGGTTTGATTCAAGAAATTGAGAAGGTCCAAAGAAGAGCGATAAGATTCGTAACTGGTACAGTTAGCCATCGCGAGAGCGTTACAAATCTCTTAGAAAGTTTGAAGTGGGACACACTTGCAGATAGACGACGCGCTAAACAGAAGGGGCTCCTCACTAAATTCCGAAATCCAATCTTCACCGAGGATGTAGAACATATATTATTACCACCAACATTCAAATCGCGTAATGATCATCATTCAAAGATAAGGGAAATAAGAGCTCGTACTGAGGCGTTCAGACAGTCGTTTTTCCATCGTGCGATCCGCGAGTGCAACAGAGGGGGGGAAATATGACTTTGGCACGAATTGTGCCCTCCGCCACACACCGCTAGTGGAGTATATATGTAGATATAGATGTAGAAATGGTTATGTTCGGCCACTTGGAGACCATTTGCTGCCTTTCATCGACTTCATGTTCTGAAACAACGCTAGACCTTTTGTGGACAAGAATGTTCCGTGTCATAGGGCCACAATTTTTCACGGTTGGTTTGAAGAACTTTCCGGACAGTTTTAGTGAATGGCTTGAGCACACACATAGCCCGACATGACTCCCATCGAAGATTTATGGGACATAATTAAGTAGTTCGTGCACAAAAGCCTGCACCGGCAACACTTTCGCAATCATGGACGGCTGTAGGGGCATCTTAGTTCAGTAATTCAGCAGGGGGCTTCGGACGAGTAACTGAGTTCATGCCACGTCGAATTGCTGCACTATGCCGGGCAAAAGGAGGTCCTACACGGTATTAGGAGGTCGCCATGACTTTTTTCACCTCAATGTAGAGTCAGCCAGTCCCAGGCAAGTGTTCAAGTGCAGAGAGGAGCACCACATCCTCCAGGTCTCAGTCCTCTGCGTGACAAAACCAGGCAGTCACCGAGAAGCACTACAGGCCGAACCGCCAGCTTTGTGTCTACTCCAGATGTTTCGGAGTGACAGACAAACGCCGCAAGTACAGCAAGGTCTGCGGTGAGTAGCAGCATTTAACTCTGTCCAAACTAGAGCGTCTGCACTTAGGCTGGTCCGGTGTGTGTGTGTGTGTGTGTTGGGGTTTATGGGCGCTCAACATCGAGGTCATCAGCGCCCTGACACACAGTAAAAGGAACGAATGTGGAGAGACCTAATAAAACTGAAAAACACACTCAAAGCAGGAAAAGAGGGAAAATACGACCTGAGAAGGTAAAACCTAAGGTAAGGGATAACATAGCGACAAGAATGACATAGGAAACCGTCAGTGTCTGGCCACTTACATAAAATATGGGCGAGCTTGTCACACAGGAAACAAGTTAAAATCCCCTCCCTAAAATCTTTGTAAAAACATTCGACATGGCACAGAACTTTAAAACTTTAACCACATTCGTCCGAGTGTTGCCTAAAAGAGTTGGCAGGTCCGCTGGCAAGGCAGCCGCGGCCCGCTGGTCAGAAAATAAAACGCAATCCAATAAAACGTGGCGCACAGTGACCTGGACGCCGCAAGCACCACACAGTGGAGGGTCCTCCCGCCGGAGCAGGAAGCCATGCGTCATAGGGCTGTGGCCTATTCGAAGCCGAGTGAGGAGAACCTCGTCCCGTCGATGGGGCTGAAAGGAAGTACACCACACACGCGTTGTGGGCTTGACTAGACGGAGCTTATTGTCAGTCACGTCCAGCCACTCGTCCTCCCACCGACGCATGACCCGTGAGCTCAACAGCGAGGTGAGTGCGTGCAAGGGGATAGCACACTGAGATACTTGTGGGGCGAGACACGCCTCCTTGGCTGCGAGATCTGCCCCTTCATTCCCAGCAATGCCAACATGCCCCGGAACCCAGCAGAAAGCTACAACCTTCCCCAGTCGCTGTAGTCGGAGGAGGGCATCCTGGATGGTCTGGACTACTGTAACTGCCGGATACAAATGGTGCAATGATTGAAGGGCACTGAGGGAATCGGAACAGACAAGAAATTTAGGAGAGGAAGAATGTCTCATCTCCTCCAGCGCCCGCAAGATCGCAGACAATTCTGCATCAAAGACCGTGAAAGGCGGAGGCAGTCGGACCTTAAGGACACGATCCGGAAAAACAACGGAGCAGCCAACGGAATCCCCTTGTTTCGACCCATCCGTAAAAACCGCTACATAGTCGTGGTGCTCAGATAAAACAGCAGAAAATGCTGCATGAAAAACGGTGGCAGGAGTGCAACCCCTCTTGTACTGCAATAAATCTAAAATCACTCTGGGCCTCTTCAGTAACCAGGGTGGCAGGTGGTTAAAACCCTGGATTTGGGGTTGTACAGACTCCACACCGAGCGACTCTAGAACACGTTGCACACGGATCCCAAATGGCAACGTAGCCCGGGGACGGCGGGAAAAAAGGCGGTCCAGAGGTGGATGGGCAACAAGATGGTGAGCAGGCGAGCTGGGAGCCGCAAGAAACTTACAAGCCTGGCGCACCAGAAGGAGCTGCCGCCGGATGGTAAGTGGCGGTTCGCCAGCCTCAGCACAGAGACTTGGTATGGGACTGGTCCGATAAGCACCCGTGGCCAGTCGAATCCCAGCATGGTGGACAGCGTCAAGGATCCGCAAATAAGACGGCCTCGCTGACCCATATACTGTGCACCCATAGTCCAGCCGCGAACGCACAAAAGCCCGATAAAACTGAAAGAGACGCGCCCTGTCCGCGCCCCAAGACCTGTGGCTGAGGCACTTGAGGATGTTGAGTGCCTTCAGGGATCTGGCTTTCAAGTCACGTAGGTGTGGCAGCCATGACAACCTGGAGTCAAAAATTAGTCCCAGAAACCGCACTGCGTCTCTAGAATGTAGGACAGCATCCCCCATATGCAAGGCAGGCAAAGTAAAAAGACGACGAGAACGATTAAAAGGAACACAAACACACTTATCGGCAGAAAACCGAAAACCTGTCTTTGCAGCCCACTCCTCTAACCGCCGCACTGTTAGCTGCAACTGACGGCTCACGGTTGCAACACTGGAGGAGGAACAGAAAACAGCAAAGTCGTCCACAAACAAGGAGCACTGTACTGGACTCCTCACTGTAGACGTTATACTGTTTATGGCTATGGCAAAGAGGGTAACGCTTAAAACACTGCCCTGGGGGACACCGTTCTCCTGCTCAAAGCGATCAGACAGTGTGTTACCAACGCGGGTCCGAAAAAACCGCTGAGACAGGAAAGACCGAATGAAAATGGGGAGGCGGCCACGAAAGCCCCATTGATGCAGTTGTGCAAGAATACAGTGTCTCCAAGTAGTATCATATGCCTTGCTGATATCAAAGAAGATACCGATACAGTGATGCTGAAGGAGGAAAGCCTGCTGAATAGCCGCCTCGAGGAGTGTCAGGTTGTCGACTGTGGACCGAAATTTTCGGAATCCACACTGAAAGCGGCTAAGGAGCTGCCTGGTCTCTAGCAGCCAGACCAGACGACGGTTAACCATTCGTTCCAGGGTCTTTCCGACACAGCTTGTCAAGGCAATACTACGATAACTACTGGGACATGTGCGGTCCTTGCCTGGTTTGAGGAGAGGGATGAGGATTGCCTCCCTCCACGAGGTGGGGAAAACTCCCGTCCGCCATATGAGATTAAAACATTCGAGGAGGATTTCCTTTGACGCCGCTGGCAGATGGCGAAGCATGGAGTACCGGATGCGGTCGTAACCTGGTGCGGTGTCAGAAGCCGCAGTAAGTGCCGATTCAAGTTCCCACATGGAGAAAGGGGAGTTGTAGGCCTCAGAATTGTTCGACCGAAAGTCCAGCTTCGCTCGTTCGACAGTCGCACGATAGCGACGAAATGCTGGATCCTGGGTTGCAGTGGCAGTACTTTGTGCAAAATGCTCTGCCAGCGTCTGAGCAATGGCTCTGGGTGTTGTTTGGAGGCATCCCTGGTTCAGGACTGCAGCTATTGGTAGACGGCTGCGTTTACCGGAAATCCTCCGGATGGCTTCCCATACTTTTGTGGAACAAGTGGAACGGTTGATGGAGTCCAGGAACTCCTGCCATGACCTTTTCTTGCTCTCTTTAATGACACGGCGTGCCCTGGCTCTCGCGATGCGAAAGGCGGTAAGATTGACTGCTGTTGGGTGGCATTTAAATCGGCGAAGAGCCGCACGCCTGTCCCGGATGGCAGAACGGCACTCATCCGTCCACCAAGGCACAAGGCGCCGCTTAGGAGGGCCAGAAGACTGTGGCATGGACAGGTCAGCAGCATGATGGATCACAAGTGTGATGTGATCCACCCATTCCTGTACGCTGTTGTGGCGTTCAAAGACAGCCAATCGAGTGAACAGAGGCCAGTTAGCCCTGCCAACCATCCACGATGGCGGCCTCTGCTCCAGCAATACACCATCCAGGAGATGAATGAGGATGGGGAAGTGATCGCTGGAATGAAGGTCGTCAATGACCTCCCAGTGAACAGAGTCGGTGAGGGTTGGAGAGCAGAAAGATAGGTCAATGGCTGAGAATGACCCTGTAACAGTAGAGAAATGAGTCGGAGTACCTGTGTTGAGGATGCACAACACTTGAGATGTGAGGAGGCTCTCCAAAATTCGACCTCGAGCGCAAAGAGAAGTGGAGCCCCACAGGACATGATGGGCATTGAAGTCTCCCAGGAGGAGAAAGGGGCGCGGGAGTTGGTCGATAAGATCTGTGAGAGCGTCTAAGGTCATTGCATCCAGAGGGGGTAAATAAAGGGAGCAAACAGTAAGCCTTCGACGGGAATGAATTGCAACTGCAACTGCTTGCAGGTCAGTATCCAGGGGGAGAGCAGAGGAGTGGTGGTCATTAGTGACAAACACGGCGACTCCGCCTTTGGCTCTGTCTCCAGTCAGGTCATCTTTGCGATACAACGTATAGCCCCTGAGTACAGGAGCATCAGAGGGTTTTAGATGTGTTTCCTGTAAACACAAGCACAGGGGGCGTTGCCGTGCTAGGAGGTGCAGTTCCTCCACATGTGCCCGGAATCCATTCATGTTCCACTGTATAATGGGAGCCATCGATCAGGGTGGGAGGACCTTCAGTCGCACTTTCTGTCGGGGAGGAGAGGCCACAACAGGTGGAGGCTCAGTTTTGGGGCGAGATGATTGCCCCAGTCTGACATCAACCTCCATCGCCTCTGAAGAGGAGTCGAGAGAGACGTCAGAAAGAACGACATCAACATCAGCAGACTGTAGAACTTCAGTCTCCTTGAGCGGTCGAGTCTTCACCTTTGGTTTGGGCTTCGATTTTCTGGCCAGAGGTGGCAGTGGAGCCAAAACCTCAGAAGCAGTAGGGGGTGTAGCAGCGCTGGGCATTGCACAAGACTGGACCTGGGAAGGGGCAGGAGGTTCCATGACGTCAGCGACCACGGCCCGGTCAGAAGGCCGGGGAGGAGCAGCAGGCTTCACAGGAACAGCAGCAGCACACGTACATTGACAAACGCAGGTGCTAGTGCTGACAGTAGCAACCTCCGTTTGTGTAGCGGCATCAGTTTTCAAGACTGGCTGTTTCAGAACGGAAGAAAAGGAAGCAGCGAACGTGGGCGGCTGCAGGGACTTGTAAATTTTCTTTGCCTCACCGTACGGGATGCGTTTGGTGGTTTTAAGTTCCTGGATCTTCCGTTCCTCAAGGAAAACTCTACATTCCCTACTCCACACAGGGTGATCCCCAGAGCAGTTGACACACTTGGGAGGAGAGGAGCAACCAACTCCCTCATGGGCGGCTTTACCACACTTCCCGCAAGTGGCTTCCCCTTTACAGCCGAGAGTAGTGTGTCCAAAGCGTTGGCACTTAAAACACCGCATGGGGTTGGGGTAATAAGGCCGTACACTGAGACGTAGGAAACCTGCCTTCACATACTCGGGCAATTTGGTGCTGTTAAACGTAAGGATGAACGAGTCAGATTTCAGGAGAGCACCATCCACCCGTTTCATAACGTGTTGCACGTCGACAATTCCTTCCCGGGACCATTCAGCCTTCAGTTCGTCTAGGGGAATATCAACGAGATCTCGGCAAGTCACAACACCCTTGCTGTAGTTCAAGGTGTTGTGAAATTCAGTCTCAATCGCAAACTCCCCAAGAAATTGTGCCTTCTGAAGGTTCTGGACTTGCTGGAAGCTAGATGTTTCAACCAACAAGGTGCCATTTCGCAAGCGCTTTACAGATTTTAATGTACCAGCAATACCTTCTAAGCCTTTCTGGATGTAAAATGGCGAAACTTTGTCGAAACTCCCATCTTTTCTTTTAATTATAAGAAACACATTCTGCGAAGCAGCATGCGTTCTGTTACTACTACTACCTGAATCAGGAGGACTGGCTACACGAGCCCTCTTGTGAGATTGGGTGTTAGAACCTACCAGCGGCCCACCCTTTCCGCTGGGGGGAGAAGAAGAAAAGTTCGAGGGTTCCATCTCGGTCCCACGAGCAGCTAGGGAACTAGGAGTCCACCTAGACAGAGCCCCGCATGCCTAGGTAAGCCTTATACAACTGAGGTGCGGCAGACTCCCCAGAGGTCGCCCGCTAACGACTGTTCCACCTCAACAGCCATGCATCTCATCGGCGTACAGCACACCTTGAGATTGAGGGGTTTTTTATAGAGGTGTATTCCATCCTCGCGACCCGGGCGGTCAAGCCAAGATCCCCATTCCCTGAGACACACAACATTCCACCGCCGCGCCGCACGGTGGTCGTTGAAGTATGCTTAGAGGTTACGGTGACAGGGGACTGGCGGCGCTTACCAGTCCCCAGCTCAGGAACCCCGGGGTCGCCAAGCCCGTACCCAGCAAACGAATGCTGAGCCCCTGGGGGCGGCTGGTCCGGTACGTGACGTCGAGCCTGTGCTGCTCGACTGTGTGCCTATCACGCTGATGCCTCTATGACAGCTGGGACTCGAAACGATGCCTGCCGCCTAATCTTTTCGAAACCAGGCTGCCGTTCACTATGATGCCATCCGAGGAGTATGTAGGGATGGCGGTTTATCTCTGAAACAACCAGTATTAGGTTACATCGTTTTTATTGCAAGGTAATTTAAACTGAGCGTCGAAACGGCTCCAGATATTCTGTTTTTGGAATAACCGATTTTCTGTATTTATTCTTATGGTTTCCTGTAACGAAAGTAGAAACCGAACAAAGAGTGAAAAATTCACTCTTATTTTCAAGATACATAGAATCAAAACATTAAATTAAATAGGCAAATAAACAGAAAATGCGTCCAAACTTCGTTGCTTTCTCGAAAAGTGGTAAGTGGTTGAATACTACAAAAAAGGAAAATCACCAATATTCTTCTACTGAATCCAATTTTATGATGGTGTGCTCAAAAATCTTGCTGTAATCGGGGATCATACCACAGTATGGACATCACGAATAGTCAGTACCGAGTGCTGAAAATTTTATTTAGAGTACTCTGTTTTTCGTGTTAATTTGTCTGTTTTCAAGAGT
The DNA here is from genome assembly GCF_023864345.2 of Schistocerca serialis cubense. Classification (NCBI taxonomy): domain Eukaryota; kingdom Metazoa; phylum Arthropoda; class Insecta; order Orthoptera; family Acrididae; genus Schistocerca; species Schistocerca serialis. The sequence continues at coordinate 441,806,354 of NC_064642.1, read as the reverse complement.
TACAAACACATAAAGGCACTTTATGTAGACACAGGTAGAAGGTCAGTTACTTTCTATTTTTATTGTATACTGTTTTATCGTATACTGTTAAGTTGTTAATTTATTAATGTAATCATGATGTTCCTCCACTATTATTATTTCCAAGAAAAGATAGAAAGTTGTTTAATCTTTTATAGCAAATGAAGCATTGCACCTCACCGCTACGTCATTTCGTAAGAATATTTCCAACCTATGGTTTACTCCATTCCGCAATACATGTCCGGCAACAGCAGTGAGAAACTACCGTATAGATCAGGCGGGGGCCAAGTCTTGCACACTGCGCGCACACACGTACCTTAAGCCGCAACATACAGCAACATGGATATTTCTCAGGTCCCGGCGGAGGTTCGAGTCCTCCCTCGGGCATGGGTGTTTGTGTTTGTCCTTAGGATAATTTAGGTTAAGTAGTGTGTAAGCTTAGGGACTGATGACCTTAGCAGTTAAGTCCCATAAGATTTCACACACATTTGAACATTTTTTTGATATTTCTCAGCAGTGCTCTACCAATTCTTATGCCATGTGTCTGTTGCTCGTTTCTGTCAACACTACTATTAAAATAATAATGATTACTTTTTCCGTTTTCATATTTCAAACAAATGCCAATTTTACGAATGAAAATTATTCCTCGTACAAAAAAGGTTTATTTAAAAACGAAAAGTTTTAGCACTGTTGTTATGGCTATCTCATACTTCGATGTTTTTACTCGGACATTAGTAAAACGTAAACATCATGAAGACAGAAGTCCAAACAAATACCAAAAAATGCCGGTTACTCAGAAATAAAATACCGGTATCGGTTTTGTCGTTTTCGCCATCTCTAAGAGTATGACGTTAGCGTCCACTCATCGTGGCCCTCATCAGAGAATCACCAGGAAAGCTCTATGTTCTGGGCGTCGGAGCTTGATGCAGCCAGACGTTCTAGCAGGAACCAACGTCAGCCACACCTCACCCAACCGAGGGATCCGACAACCCGGTGACGCAGGAGCAGCAGCAGCAGCGGGGTGTGCCGTCAGCAGCCGGGGGCCGAGGCTCTGGCAGACGCTGTGATGTTCACCTCGTCCTCTATCGCTACTTGCAATCCCAATCTAATGACTGTAAACTAGCTGCAATAAAGTAGTTACTGTAACCCTGATCCGACGATCTGTGGCTGCACACCTCACCCTTCTCCAACAGAGAACCACAGCCCACAACTAGCAGTCTTGGATATTCCACTATAACCAACGGTGTTGGAGCCAGTCACCCTAAGCTCCGTTATAGCTTTCTGTTGCTGCTGTCCTCCTCTGGAACACACTTACCTGCACTATGTGTACAATTAAACGACGTGTTGCATAAAATTATCTCTAAAATCTTAGTGTCCCTCTGTGAAGGAAGTGCTCCCATCTTCTCCCACCTACACTTCTTTCTCGTTTCTTTTGTTAATAAGTCACCCTGTTCTCTTTTTGTGCTATTTTAATTACTTGTATTTTATTAAGTTCCTCTGTCTCCCATCTATTTTCTCAAGTCCATAGCTGCCAGGGTTCGTAGTTTAAGTATACCTGTCTAGTTTGTGTTTGTAGTCCTAGTTTTTACGGTGGAACATAATTTATATTTTTTCTGCTATTGATAATAGTCTCTGCACTTTTTAATGACGTAGTTACGTCTAAATGTCGGATCCTGTATTAAATGTTACATCTTTGATACCGCCCTGGGGGTAATGGATGTAATGAAAGCCTGCTTAAATGTAGGTTAGAGTCTGATGGCTGTAATTTAGGTATGATAAATAAATGTTCAGTAAATGAAATAAATTTGAGGAATCCATAATTTAGAAGAAGTTAATTATCTTTTCTTTATCTCCGGCTCAAATCTGCTTTAAATGAATCGAAAGCAGTCGTTTTAGCTACGTAGTTCTTTCTTTTGTCTCATATGAATATTTTATTTAATTATTAACAGTTTTTTTTTAAATTTCGATCTCCTGGTTAAATCAAAACTGTTTTATGCTTCAGCACTTCATCACACAAGCAAGATGTTGAAAGAACCAAATATAATGACATACGTAATAAAAATCTAGTATAATATCAGTTGATAAGGGCACAACAAGCACAGATGTTAAGCACATACGTAAAATGAAACGTCTGTGCCACTTACTGCGAGTTTTGTCGGTCTATCAGCGTACATAAAACATTAAAATTGATCAGCAGATCCTTATGTATGGCGGTAGGTGACAGAACCCACATAATAGTTACACATCTGTGCTGAATTCGTATTAGCGACCACATTATACGTTCTGTTTGCACAATGCTGCGTGGGTCGTGATATATTACAAGCGTAACACAAATTTTAGTGTGGTGTAGCTTGATAATGTCAAACGGAGCTGGGACGGAGTCAAAGAAGGGAATAGCTAACACTGACATTAAAAAGAGAAACAAGGGTTTTTTGCGGATCGTCGATTTCATAAAATCTTATCGGGTATCTAGGCGTATCAATTTATTTTAAAGAGAGAAACAAAAATTTGAAGAAGCATTGTTCATTCCCAGTAGTCTTTAAAAATTCGAAAGTTACCTTCGTCATTACTCTTCGAAGTGACAGTTTCATCCACTAAACTCAACAATGCAAAACAACTAATTTTATTATAGTTACAGAAGAACCTAACGGATAGTCACAACCAATACGAGATCGACTTCATGATCATAATGTATATCAAGAGAACACTTTATCATCAAAAGGCTAGTAAAGAGAATCTTGGAAACAGTGCATTAAATGTGGAGCTGAGTTGTTACTGCCATATCCTGTAAACAAGACGAATGCTAAGAAGGGACTTCAGTGGCGCAAGACTATGAAACCTGGCATAATATTTTAGCAGTTATACCATGTTAATATACCCGTAACGCAGCGGGTTGTGAATGTAGTGTTACGGGTTCAGGAAGTACACTACTGGCCATTAAAATTGCTACGCCAAGAAGAATGCAGATGATAAACGGATATTCATTGGACAAATATATTATGCTAGAACTGATATGTGATTACATATTCACGCAATTTGGGTGCACGGATCCTAAGAAACCAGTACCCAGAACAACCACCTCTGGCCGTAATAACGGCCTTGATACGCCTGGGCATTGAGTCAAACAGAGCTTGAATGGCGTGTACAGGCACAGGTGCCCATGCAGCTTCAACAAGATACCACAGTTCATCAAGAGTAGTCACTGGCGTATTTTGACGTGCCACTTGCTCGGCCACCATTGACCAGACGTTTTCAGTTGGTGAGAGATCTGGAGAATGAGCTGGCCAGGGCAGCAGTGGAACATTTTCTGTATCCAGAAAGGCACGTACAGGACATGCAACAACCGGTCGTGCATTATCCTGCTGAAATGTACGGTTTCGCAGGGATCGAATGAAGGGTAGAGCCGTGGGTCCTAACACATCTGAAATGTAACGTCCACTGTTCAAAGTGCCGTCAATGCGAACAAGAGGTGACCGAGACGTGTAACCAATGGCACCCCATACCATCACGTTGGGTTATACGCCAGTATGGCGATGACGAATACACGCTTCCAATGTTCGCTCACCGCGATGTCGCCAAACACGAATGTGACCATCATGATGCTGTAAACAGAACCTGGATTCATCCGAAAAAATGACGTTTTGCCATTCGTGCACCCAGGTTCGTCGTTGAGTACACCATCGCAGGCGCTCCTGTCTGTGATGCAGCGTCAAGGGTAACCGCTGCCATGGTCTTCGATCTGAAGGTCCATGCTGCTACAATCGTTGTCGAACTGTTCGTGCAGATGGTTGTTGTCTTGCAAACGTCCCCATCTGTTGACTCAGGGATCGAGACGTGGCTGCACGATACGTTACAGCCATGCGGATAGGATGCCTGTCATCTCGACTGCTAGTGATACGAGGCCGTTGGGATCCAGTACAGCGTTCCGTATTACTCTCCTGAAGCGACCGATTCCATATTCTGCTAACAGTCATTGGATCTCGACCAACGCGAGCAGCAATGTCGCGATACGATAAACCGCAATCACGATAGGCTATAATCCGACCTTTATCAAAGTGGGAAACGTGATGGTACGCATTTCTCCTCCCTATATGGGGCATCACAACAACGTTTCACCAGGCAACGCCGGTCTACTGCTGTTTGTGTATGAGAAATCGGTTGGAAACTTTCCTCATGTCAGCATGTTGTAGGCGTCGCCACCAGCGCCTACCTCCGGTGAATACTCGGGAAAGTGAATCATTTGCATATCACAGCATCTTCTTCCTGTCGGTTAAATTTCGTGTCTGTAGCACGTCATCTTCGTGATGTAGCAATTTTAATGGCCAGTAGTGTACTTTATGTTTGTCCGTGTGTCCCACAGAGTAAATTATTTATACACTATAGATAGCATTTTTCTGTTATGCCGATACAGAACTGTCAGAGACGATGGAAAAGGAAAAATGTAGTCGTTTGTTAAAGGGAACGGTGGTCCGGAGGCAACTGAGCCGATAGCAATAAACAAAAGGCAGGATATTTCAAATGTGCCGTTGATCTGCTGAGGAATATAAGAATTAGATGAGATAAATTTTCATGTTAATTTTATTTAACTCGTGTAAATCAGTATCGTTGTTCGAAGTGGCAAACCATCTATTGTGTTGAGTGGTACTTAAGTAAATAAATTAGTGAAATCAAAGTGAACTAGAAATTAGAATATAAATGGAAAACTTGGTTTAGTTTGGAGAGTTACATACTGGCACACAGTGGGCACAACAGCAGAGCAGAAGAGACAATGACCGTGAAGTCAGCAAGTTCCACATAAGCGGGCGCTGTCGATTCAGCCGTCAGGGCATCGCCCGACCGGCTCACGTGTTTCTCAGTTGTCGCATGTGAGCAAAGGCCCTCGCCTGCATTCTAAGAGCCAATGACCGACGTTAAGAAGATTCTTCGAGAAGCTTTTCAACGTGACGGAAGAGGCAATGACCGGCTCACGTGTTTCTCAGTCGTCACATGCGATCAGAGGCCCCCGCCTACATTCCAAGAGCCAATGACTGACGTCAAGAAGATTCTTCGAGAAGCTTTTCAACGTGACAGAAGAGGCAATGGCCGTGAAGTCGTTCACCTCCAGTGAACTGAAGTGAATAAATACGCGAGACGCGGTGGGCCCGACAGATGAAGTCGGGGACGAAGACGAAGATGAAGATGGGGACGGAGATGAAGACGAGAGACAAAGGAAGAAAAGAAGAGTAGCAGTTGTTTTCAGTCAGTTTCGGTGCTGAAGACCGTCATGCAAGAAGAGACTGCATCATGCACAGACGCACCAAGTCCGCCGCTGTAATGGAATAGCAAGCAGCAGCCGCGGCGCCAGAAGACAGAAGATAAAAGGTATTTGAAGTCTGATTTTCACGTACCCGGGTGACTCGTGAGGACGGGAAGGAGACGGCCTCACCTCAGCAGTCACCTGTGAGCTGGGATGAAGACCTGACAGCCGAAGACTGGCAAGCGGGAGTCCGTGGTTCGAGTTCGGGACACTGGCCTTGCCCCGCCGCGCCGCTCCGCTGGTCGACGCACAACACACGCGGCCGCTTAGAGAAGAGAAACACTGGGACGCCACATCCAAGGTATCACCATCCGATGCACGACTTCGCTCGCAATAATTAAACGGGCCACCTCGCGCTGCGCGTCTCCAGTCAACTGGGCGAGACGGCGACACGAGATACACACCGCTACGCGTAATCAGACGCCGCCGCCGCCGCTGCCGCAGCAGAAGACTTCACAAACGACACAGCTGCTGCTCTCCGAACCAGAACATCCCGTAAGATACAGTTGTACAAATCTTCAATAAAAGTTATCTTATGTAAAAATGATGTTTCATTCGACCTCATACCTGAGCCAAGGAAGAACCCACCCTGCCCACATGTTGTTAAGAGAGAAAAGTTAATTTATTTAATATTTTCACCCTGACAGAATGCTTTAGAATGCTCATCCTGACAATTGACAGCATCAAAAGAGAAAACCCAGTTACGTTGAGTGACAGAAGTGTCACATTTAGTAACACAACTGTTACAATTGTAAGTATATGACATCGTCTCAATGTTCTCACCTAACCCTTAGACCTCCCCAGGTTCTGTTCGAACTATGATATTAACATTCACTTGTAGGAGATTTTCTTCAGTCATGGCAAATATTACTTCTTCAAAGTTTCCACACGATTCCACGCGTATATATCAATTGTGGCCTGGTACATCGAACTAAATGGCTACGAAACGAGGCCTTCTCTCTCGTATCCACCTTCTTGGAAACGTATGAAGCTGCCAGTCACTACCAAGATTGGCACCTTCCACATTGCCACTAACTTGGGGCTAGGTTGCCGTGAAACCTTGCACACAATGAACTAGAAGGCTTTATTTATCCTACGTCGGACCCGGCTGTTTAGTGCTGAAGCGCGTTGCTGGAAACCCAGTGGGCGCCAGATCCAATTCCGATCAGCTCACAGAGGTTTTCCGTCTGCCTTTAATCTTCACCTCTCAACGATGGGATGGGGTCGGGTCATGTAGGTCCCCTTCACCATCTGAGTATGTGACGCACATTAGGGGCACCTCACTGAGACACACGAAATTTATTATTGTTATTATCCACCTTGCAATGTTATAACGTAAATAGGAGGGGACTTAAAAAAACTTACGTTCCACAATATTATGGCAGGCAAGTAACTTCCATTAAATACTATATATATACTTCAAAATACAAAGATACATAGTCACCAAGTCTATGTAAAAAACGATCGGAACGCTTTACCAGTCGTTCAGTTCCTTGACGATCAAAAGTGCTTTTGGGCACGACGTCATTTGAAGACCACTGTGATAACGTCCTCATCATTGGAAAATATATATCCCACCAGATGTTCTTTCACATTTTTCGAAAGATGTAATTCGCATGTGACAAGTTCTGGACAGTGATTGGTGGATGTTTCCAAAACCTCCACGTAAATCGCTGAAGCGAAGTTTGTGTTGTGAGGCCCGTGTATATTGTTTCGTTATCGTGCAGAAGAGGAATGCCTTTGCTTGATTTTTCATGTCTCTATCTCTTTATGCCCATAAACCCTGCGCCATTGTGTGCATGCGGCAGTGATAACGGAACCCAGCGTCAGTACATTTTCCGATACCACAAATTATTTCGGACGACGGAATGAGCGCTGCCTATTGAGTGTGTATCTGCTGGATAATGCCCTCGACAGTTGCTCTGCGATTGCCGTTAATCACTTCCTCGACTGCCTGTCGTCGATGTCGATGAGCTTCCATCCCGATAAGCATCATCCACGTCTGTGGGACCTTAGTCCTATTGTTGGAATATTTCACTACGGATAGATGGGACATTGCATTTGGTTCACTTAACGGTAGAATTTCACGATAAATCTTTGCTCAATTTAGACGTTTTGGCCACAAGAATCGTTTCCAGTTGCCACACCATTTCACTCGCGCACTGTGATGCCACTGTTATTCGTACCGCACCTGAACTACATCTGCATTTATTCTCTTCTGACAAGGCGCCAGTCTTGGTGCGCAAAGGTGTTAGCGTGGAACGACATATGTAAGTTACATTCCCCACTTAGGGTAATAGATCCATTTATTACATCGTACAGATCACCATCTTTTATTGCACTGAGTTAACCCACAGCATGTTAAGCTTCGTTACTACCGACTGAGTCTTTTCGTGCAAGGGTTTCTAATCTCAGATTCATGCGTTTGTGCGTTTGTACTTTCTCATTATCTTTGGTAGTTTGTAGCACCCTTATGGGAAAACCCTTTCAAAGGAGACTTTGAACATCTTGCCATCTACAGTCAACCACTATACAATAAAGCCGTGACGACACAACCGTGCTATAGATTTTTTCTTTGATTCACAGAATGCCTTGCTTCACTATACATGCATCATTTTATGCATTCCTAAGTTCCCGACTGCATGTAACAACGAATAGGAATCATGGGGATTTGGTTCTCCAGGCCTCTGAACCGCTTAGCCTCTTGTGTGAAGCGTTAGCGATCGCAGTGGCAAACGACTTAGGGGCGTCGCGCGAGGTCCTCAACTTCCTCCCTCCTTTGCCTCTTCTTCGTGGCAAAATCCCGCCTTCCGGGCCTCCTTTCCTCATGCGGCGCTGTCACACGCATAAAACTTTGGATGATGGATCGCTCTTTTAGCGCTCTAAGCCTGCCGGCTTTTTTGTCACCGGAACTGAATACACAACGTGCGTTTCCGAAGCTGGAGGACACCAGCCTGAAGAATAGAACGTGAGATTAATTTCAGAGGGATTGAGTCAGAGTCACGGTAGGACGCCGGAGGCTGATGCTGGGACCTCGCATAATCGAACCCATACTGTTCGTCTCAGACAGAATTAGCTTCGTGTTTGATTCGTTGTCAATTTCTATTCGAATCCAAAATCGCGTTCAGTATTAATTTCAGTGTGCCAGTCTTAATGAATTTGTACATAGACAAAGCAGCACAGGAAGCGAAGAAGAAATACGACATAGGATTTAAAGTTCATTAAAAGAAAATCAAGATTTGCTGACGACGTTTTAAATTTGTCATTGGTGACAAAGAATGTGGCTAGTCAGTTGACCAGAATGAATAGTCTCTAAAAAAAAGAGTTTTCGAGATGAAAACTGACGAAAGTGGAAGAAGATAAAGTTAAGAGTGTCTGAAGTAATTAAATTAGGAAGTGATACAATAAAACTAGTAGCAGAGCTTTGCTACTTTAACAGTAATATATATATATATATATATATATATATATATATATATATATATATATATATATATATATGTATATATTTATATATATATATATATTGTGTGTGTCTGTGTCTGTGTGTGTGTGTGTATGTATATATTCCACATCTCCTCTTAAAACATTGCATCAGTTTCAAACAAACTTGACACACATATTACTTATTGTTTGAAAAAAAGTAATGTCGTGATATGGACAACTACCCATATGGATAAGTGTAAAAATGGGGTTATGTAGAAAACTGGCAGCGAAAGGAGGTGGGGAAGACGAAATAGAGAGTGTGGGGAAGAGGAGGTGGACAGAGATGTGTGTGCGATAGAGATGGACAGATATAGGGGTAAGTGGGACTGGACAGACGGAGAGGGAGGAGAAGATAGGCAGAGCGAGTGGGAGGATGATTAGACATGAGGAAAGGGAGGGGGTGAAAAGAGAGGAGATGCGAGGAGATGGAGAGAGGAAAGTGGAGGCAGAAGAGCTGGTGGAAGATAGCGACAGTGGCAGGTGGGGAAGGATGAGTGACTGACAAGCGAGTTGGTGTGCGGTGGAAGACGGAGATGTGGGGAAAGAGGAGATGTCAGGGGGAGAGATTCGCAGAGTAAATACTTACATGTGCATTATACTGTACTTAGACACTATATATGTCATTATACCTGTCACTTCTCACGTTACACTTTTCTTCCGACTAATGTGGTTCATGTTGATATAGACCGTAATGCACTTTCTCTTAAGTTTCGTGTTATCTTTGCTCGACTTCTTAATGAGGTAATCATCATCACTGAAGCACATGCACACTGGTTGTGAGAGAGATGAACGTTCATTACTGTAATGCTGTACTGTAGTCACTACTGCAAATGGACAATGGACTGAGCAGTGTGGCACCTACGAGGGTGAGTAAAATGAAAACCTTAAATTTGTAATAACAAATCGAAATTGGGCGCCGTTATCCTGTAAGTTGGTAACCGTGCTACAAACAGCGTGCAGAATGGCCTGTAGGTGGCAGCATAGTGCAGATGCACACATACCGTCGCAGTATCAGTACAAAGATGACCGCCCCACTTGAGACTTGCACCAGGGAAGAACAGCGTTCTGTTATTCGGTTTTTGCGTAGTGAAGGGGTGAAACCTATTGAAATTCATCGACGAATGAAGGTTCAGTACGGTGATGCATGTTTGTCACAGCAGCAAGTCTACGAATGGTGTAGGAACTTCGCAAATGGTGTGGCTTCAGTGAAAGATGCTTCTCGTCTAGGTCAGGCGCAATGAGTTGTGACTCCACAGAACATTGCAGCAGTTGAGGGTGTAGTGAAGGAAAACCGCCGAGTGACACTGAATGACATTGCAGCATTCGTGAAATCTTCTCGGGTGATCAGCCGAGTAAAGGCGTCGTCTTCTCGCAACGTTTCGAAGGGTTTCGTACCCATCATCTTCAAGCGAAGATGATGGGTACGAAACCCTTCGAAACGTTGCGAGAAGACGACGCCTTTACTCGGCTGATCACCCGAGAAGATTTCACGAATGGAATACGCCGAGAAAGTCTCAAATCACATTTGACATTGCAGCATGTTTACAGATTAGTCATGGGTCAGCACACCACATTGTGCATGATGTGCTCCAGCTTCACAAAGTGTCTGCAAGATGGGTGCCACGGCAGCTGACTCCTGAAATGAGAGAACTACGTGTTGATGCTTGTGAAGAACTTCTTCGGTGCGTTGAATGAGGTGATGGCTTCCTTGCAAGAATCGTTACTGGGGCGAAACCTGGGTTCACTGCCACCAACCAATTCTTCATCCACCATACTCACCCGAACTTGCCCCAAGTGATTTCCATATGTTTGGACCACTCAAAGACGCAATGGGAAGAAAGACGTTCCGTTCTGACGAAGAGGTACGCCACACGGTGCATGAGTGGTTGCGCGGGCTACAAAAAGAACTTTTTTCTAAAGGAATTTATGCACTTTGTAAGCACTGGAGGACTTCCATTGAGCGTGGGGGAGATTATGTTAAAAAGTGATACAGCTTTGTACCACTTCTGCACAATAAATAATATTTAAAAAATATTTAAGGGTTTCATTTGACTCACCCTCGTTATATACAAATACAGTTACCTGTGCTGGCATCAGAAAGAAAGTGAACATTCAGCGCATTACAAACTGAAATGGTGGTACCAATGTGAGGATCAGTAAATTCATCACTTTTACGACTAATTAATTTGTGGGTTGTCACTAATGAACACATTCCATCTGTCTTGATGAGTGTCAAAAAATGGTTCAAATGGCTCTGAGCACTATCGTAGGTCAGCAGTTCCCTAGAACTTAGTACTACTTAAACCTAACTAACCTAAGGACATCACACACATCCATGCCCGAGGTAGAAACGCACGGCCACCGCGGCCGGCTGCTGAGTGTCCCCTCTAGTCCCTACAAGTGTTTCAACAAATACTGATTTGATTTGTTTGGTGTGACGTGTGTGTGACAATTAAGTGACGGATTTTACTTTCCTCCCCGAGCAGAACAGTGTCCTTCATTTCCCTTGTTCAATAGGTTTTATGTAATACTATGTCTTTTGGTCTACTCAAACATTTACTGGTTAAATGATGACTAACTGAAACCCTCAGCTGCCGACAGGTGTTGTTGATATACCTCGATGTGGACAGCTGAAAATGTGTGCCCCGACCGGGACTCGAACCCGGGATCTCCTGCTTACATGGCAGACGCTCTATCCATCTGAGCCAACGAGGACACAAAATTTTTGTTTCTAGCTTATTTTTGTGTTCGTCTGGAGTGATGTGACCTGTCTTTTTATTCAGTAAGTCATACTTTATACATGTAGACTGGATACTTTTTTCAGACAGAAGTCTTTAATACTCGATATGTTACGCCACTGACGTTCTGAGTAATGCTGAGTGGTCTGGGTATAACTATCAGGCAACAGAGATGGTAATGCAGAGGACTTGGATTTGAGGAGCTGAATTGTAAAGACGTGGAGATATTTAGGCAGTGTTTCGCTGTATTGCTTGCTCTCTCGTAATTTGTGAAGAGTTTGATAAAGATAAATTTTCAGAGTGATTTTTCTTTATTAATTTAGACTAGTTAGTTTGATTAAAGGCGAGATTAAGCAAAATTATCTGCTAACATGGGCTAGACTTCTTTACCTTTTCATCAGTGAGTTTCATGACACAGCTATATTCTTTTACAAGAAATGAATTGTGTAAAGTTTGTTGTAATGGATAAAAGTCAGTTATATAAAACCGTTTTTATGAACTAGTCTCTTCTATATCATTCGGGAATTCTTTCACCATCACTTTACTAAAGTTTAATTTTGTAATTGTGTGTCACCGAATTGCACTTATCGGTACATAGTTGCTCAAAGCTTAAAGTTTGATGAGCTTAGCATAGCTGTTATTCCTTGCACTGTACTGGAGTAAGATTTGGTTTAGCTGGTGTGCTGGAGGACTGCATTCTAAAAGTCATCACTTTTGATCAGTACCGAATTTCCTTTGGCACATGGTAAGTCAAGAAAGTTTGCCTTGCTTTTCAAAAATTATTATCAGGTTCAGTACAGTTAAAGTTTAATTCTGACCTAATTTCTTTCTCAGACATTCTCACTATTCACTGGAGTGTTACATGATAGGATGTGTATCATTTAATATTTCGAATTTTACTTGGTCAGTTTTGTGTACGTAACTTTGCAGGGGAATTTAATAAAAGCACTTCGAGCTATTATTCCGTCAGAGTTCAGCTTGCCCAGTTTGCCGCCTGGCCCGTTACCAGTCTGCGCAGTGCCACGACGTCTGGACGTGGTTCACCCTCGTTTCGCCATGTCTTGAAGACAGTCACCACAGAGCTCTTCGAACACCTGACAAGTCGTCCAGTTTCCAAAATGCTCGTGCCGAGTCTCCGGGCCATTACATTTTGCCCTCGGTCAAACGGACGTAGATCACCCACCATCTCCAATCCACACAAGGGCAGAACGCTCACTGATACTCCATGCACCGTGTGTATGTGTGTGTTTGAATAGCAGACATTCCTCGTCAGGTGACGCTGCTATCACCTGGACCGGTTTAAATCGATAGTAATGGAGGTGAAATCAAATCCTTTTCAGGAAAGGATTTCAGATAATGATTAAAACATCTTAAAGATACTTACAACAAATTTATGCACAGTGGTAGTTTAGGTTAAGGCCAATCGTTGCACATTAAGGTAAGGTGTTTGTGCGTTAGTGTTTATTGGCCACGAGAGATTTAAAAATTCCAGACATAGAAAAATACACATACGAAAAGGGCACGTAAAACGAATCCCTCTCGGATAGCTCTTATAATCGAGTCAGTGTTTAACTTGGACACGTCACTGTTTGGGAGATGCTGATCAACGTAAAAAGCGTCGGCGAATAACAGCCGGCAGAATAAAACAGGACGGGTTACGGAAAGAGCACCGCATGAAATTCATTAGCGGAAGCACAGGGTCTTTTACGAACGAAGGCGGATGCTAAACTACATGATACTAGCCGTTATCCCTGCCTCAGGTCCAGAAGTAATAAGAACGGTTTATGAGGCCACGTCGAACAAGAAAGGCAGCAGGAAGCACGGCTAATGAAACTCCATAATATGGCTCGGCGGCGCATGACTGACGGAAATGGCGACTCTCCAGGAGGGAGAGGCCTGCTCCCCACAATAAACATGCGCCATACAAATGCAGCGAGCGGACGTCCTCGGCTGCCAACCCCAGGCCGCGATCCAGAGATATTCCTCCAGAGATAATCAGTCCCCAGAAATCAGACTTCCAGTGTGAGTTCCGTGGTCGTTTAAATGCCGGTCGAAGCGACGCATGGGTGCTACCACATGAGATCCCAGAGAAACAGTAGCTGGGTAACGAAAACCAAAGGGGTTCTGCAAGTACTGTCTTTGTATGATAGTTCGCACTGATCAATGCCATCGGAAACTTTGTATGTGTGTGTGTATGTGAAAATTGTCAAGAATCACGTCAAGCGACGGGGGTCCAAATTACGCACTGGATACGCCAGTATATATAACGTAGGAGGACAACACATCAACTCAAATACTACCAACTCTAGAATAATAAGGCCAAAACGAGAACTCAGGATTTCAGCGACCAATCGGCAATGAGGTCATTACAGAAGTATAAAACATCGTGGGTCTCAAATATCCTATCAGTTTGACTTTGCATTTATTTTATAGTTGTCTGCCACTGACGTCTTTGAAGGAACAGTATCAGTAACAGACAAATATCGTACTACATGAAACTCTAGGACTTCCTGCAAAATTGCTGGATCTTCATCTCTTAAACGATAACATTCTTAAACAGGTTTTAGCAGAAATGCTTATATATCTTTATGTTACAGGTCATTATTTCATGAGGCATCCTGTATGTTTCCTGGACAGCATGCGTTTGAGCAAATATCGATCATACTTAAGCTTCAGACCACTACCTGAATCTATCAGTAGTCCTTCTTCACCACTGCGATGATCTAATTTAAATAAGAACGTCATCATCCTTGCTCGTAAAGTGTTCAGCAAGGACTTAAGTCAAATCCGCAGATATACTAATTTACTGTGTAATGTGCCTAATATGATACCAGATATTCACCATTGCACTGTTTTCTCCATAATTGTAATTTACGTTATAAGTTGTGCTACTTACAGAAAAAAAATGTGGTACATGTTTGGGTAATGTTTATATTGAGTTCAGAATCTGTGAAGATGAAGTTATCATCTTCGGTTGTAGTCGAGCAGGAAATCACTATTTGGTACCACAGGTCAGTAGCTGTAATCATGTGTCTGCCAATGAAGTTATGTCCGGAAATACATGGTTTTCATGCAGTTGTTGTGGTCTTCAGTCCTGAGACTGGTTTCATGCAGCTCTCCATGCTACTCTATCCTGTGCAAGCTTCTTCATCTCCCAGTACCTACTGCAGCCTACATCCTTCTGAATCTGTTTAGTGTACTCATCTCTTGGTCTCCCTCTACGATTTCTGCCCTCTACGCTGCCCTCCAATACTAAACTGGTGATCCCTTGATGCCTCAGAACATGTCCTACCAACCGATCCCTTCTTCTAGTCAAGTTGTACCACAAACTCCTCTTCTCCCCAATTCTGTTCAATACCACCTCATTAGTTATGTGATCTACCCATCTAATCTTCAACATTCTCCTGTAGCATCACATTTCGAAAGCTTCTATTCTCTTCTTGTCCAAACTATTTATCGTCCATGTTTCACTTCCATACATGGCTACACTCCATACGAATACTTTCAGAAACGACTTCCTGACACTTAAATCAATACTCTATGTTAACAACTTTCTCTTCTTCACAAACGTTTTCCTTGTCGTTGTCAGTCTACATTTTATATCCTCTCTACTTCGACCATCATCAGTTATTCTGCTCCTCAAATAGCAAAACTCATCTACTACTTTAAGTGTCTCATTTCCTAATTTAATTCCCTCAGCATCACCCGACTTAATTCGACTACATTCCCTTATCATCGTTTTGCTTTCGTTGGTGTTCATCTTATATCCTCCTTTCAAGACACTGTCCATTCCGTTCAACTGCTCTTCCAAGTCCTTTGCTGTCTCTGACAGAATTACAATGTCATCGGCGAACCTCAAAGTTTTTATTTCTTCACCATGAATTTTCATACCTACTCCGAATTTTTCTTTTGATTCCTTCACTGCTTGCTCAATATAGAGATTGAATAACATCGGGGAGATGCTACAACCCTGTCTCACTCTCTTCCCAACCACTGCTTCCCTTTCATGTCCCTCGACTCTTATAACTGCCATCTGGTTTCTGTACAAATTGTAAATAGCCGTTCGCTCCCTGTATTTTACCCCTGCCACCTTCAGAATTTGAAAGAGACTATTCCAGCGAACATTGTCAAAAGCTTCATTCATACTTTGTTACAGAGACTGATGCCTAGTACGCGCTGTTACAGAATGGATATTTTCATCTTAGACGATGGCGCTGTTTCTTATACGTCGTGCCCAAGCGCCCACTTCTTTCATAGTAATTGATGATGCTATGTCCGATTCACTTCTCTTGCTGACTCACCTTGTAATTCGTGTGATACAGCGTTGTACACAATGGTTCTGTATTCGAACTGAGAGCTTGCCGACATGACGTTTACTTACGGAAAGGCAAATGGCGGCGGGCGGTGGGCAGCATGGTTGTATCAGGAGACCTACCTCGCCGAATACAACAACATTTAATGTTTGCAACAGTACTTCATCGTTTGTCTGAGACAGAGTCATTTCGGGTAGCAGGAAATCGCGAACGACGTACCCGAAATGTTCGGACACCAGACCAGAGGAAAATGTGATCAACATTACGGAAGGCGACATCCGAGGTAGTACCTGGCAGTTGGCCCGCCAGTACAGGATAATCCAGACGACAGTATGGAACATTCTCTATGAGAATGGGTACAATCTTTATCACTTACAGCATGTGCCACACTAGCTACAGACACCGGGAGCGGTTTTGTCACTGGTTTCTACACTAGGCAAGCACGATTCGCAAGTGAGGCCACCTTTAACGCGGAGTGGTACCTTCAACTTTCCTAACAGTCCTCTGTGGGATACTATGGTGACATCGAATCATTAGCATCTGTGCAGCCGGAATGTGTAGGTTGGTATAACAGGCGACCTTATTTTGGGACCAATCTTTGTTCCACTTCACCTAACAGGCCGAAACTACCGGCGTTTCTTGCGGGTGACTTTGCCTCACCTGCTGGAACGAGTACCATTGATGATTCGAGGGGTTATGTGGCTGCTAAATGATGGTGCTCCAGCTCATCTCGCCGTTAACGTCCGGACTCATCTCAGTTGTGTCTTCCCCGATCGACGGATCGGACGATGAGGTCCACTTGCATGGCTTGATCATTTACCAGATCTCAACCTGTGCGATTTCTGGTTATGGGGACATCGCAAAAGTATCATGTATGCAGAGCCAATTCCAGATATTGAGAGACTGAAGCAGCGTTTTCATGCTGCTTTTGACACTGTTCAGATGCAACCTGGCCGATGTGAACTTGTGAGACTGTTCGACACATACTGTAACTGTGGCTGCATGGTACAGCGCGTATTAAACAGCAGTCTCTGTAACAAAGTATGATTGAATAAATGGTGTGCAAAGTGGAAACAATGCTTTTCCGGACGTAAGTTCGTTCCATATCCTCTCATTGATCAATGCGGAGAGTTCGTACACGGTAGAGACACTCACCCTCTATAAGCTAGTTCAGCAGTGCCGCTCGGCTTTGGTTTCAGTCTTACTTCTGGGGTGAATGCAAGCGCGTCTGGGAAAAAAATAATTGACACGCACAACATTAAAGGCCAGCTGAATTTCGTTGGTGACTGGGAAATAGTCAAGCTCTTAATAATATGTTGGTCCTGGGGGACCGTAGGAGCCTGCAGCCAGTTTCTCCCGTAGGAATCCAAGCACTATTGTCTGACCATATTGGAGGAACAGTCATCGAGCTCATGTTTGCGGCCTTATACAAGAATAAAGATCTTTCTGCAACAACGACGTTAGTCGAGGACATAGGACAAATTAGTGACAGACATGACGCGAATTTACAACGTCTTGTTTCACTGCAGAAAAGACGATATTTGCAGAATAAGGACGTTCAGACTTTTACTAAAGACAAAACTGATTAACGGACATATACGCTGGACACAGAGCACGCAGATACCGAGTAAAATGTAAATAGTGATAGCAGTGGACTCCTTTCAGAAAGATATTTTCTTAGCGAGTGTCTCTTTTAAAGTGAAAGAAGAAGGCATTACAGAGGAGGTGTAAAAGTTGTTGTTAAATAATTAAAATGGGGATAGGAAGTAACTGAGTTAGCAATCACAAAAGTTTGAGAACTTTTGGGCAGAGATCATCCTAGTTCGTACGACTTCGATACTAACCTCCATGAAAGGCACTTCGCTTCTAAGCGCTAAATAAGGCATTTCAACGCTCAACGCTCACTGGGAGGTCACGCTAGGAAACAAGTTAGCACACTGACCACATTTGGGGGTCATTATAGCAAACTCATTGACAGATTACAGACCGGTTACTTAACGCAAGGCGTGTTAGACGAGAGCTGTGTATATTGCATTTCAATTTAATTTCTGTCGATTTCGAAGCTATAAGGCTCGACCTTCTGCCTCAAACATAGTAGATATTTTGGTTCTGAATATCGAATCTTGTGAGTTCTAAATCAATTGCAATTAAATGGTAAACCTATAAACACAGCTGTTTGAACACAGAATATTATTTATTTGATAAAATGAGAGAATATCCAGTTCAAAGATATCCCCCTAGTGGCTAAGCATGGGATTTAATACTCGCTCTCTGATCGTCGGTCGTGGACTCGTTACAAGTGGAAAGAATACAATCATTTAAGAAAACAATATTAAAAATATACCTCTTACTAATTGTAGCCCCCGAAATACACTTTAAGATGAAAAAGAGGACGCACCACGATTGAATTACCCAAACGGGTCGGAAATCGGTAGATGTGATTCACATGTAGAGACAAACAAATGAGTGCAATTTCAGAAAAAATGGATGATTTATTCAAGAGAAAGAGCGTCACAAATGAAGGAAGTTAGTAATGCGTTGGTCTACTTCTGGATCTTGTGCAAGCATTTATTCGGCTTGGCATTGCTTGATAGGGTTGTTGGATGCCGTCCTGAGGGATATCGTGCCAAATTCGGCCAAATTGGCGTGTTTGATTGTTAAAATCCCGAGCTGGTTGCAGGGCCATGCCATAAAGCTCTAAACGTTCTCAATTTGGGATAGTTTGAATAATAAAAATCAGATAAAATGTTGTTTCACTCTAGTAAGTAACTTTTCTTCATGAATAACAAGAAAGCCCTGTTGTTACTACGATATACCAACAGTAAGGACACGAAGCATTCGACAGATATCCCTATGCATTGCCCCGGATAGCATTTTGCTAAGGCAACACAAAAATACGAGTTGGTTGACCATACCTCTTTGTTAAACGGAAGGTGACCTTGTAATCACTAGATTATTTAAATATTGTGCTCTCCGAGCGGTTCTAGGCGCTACAGTCTGGAACCGTGCGACCGCTACGGTTGCAGGTTCGAATCCTGCCCCGGGCGTGGGTATGTGTGACGTCCTTAGGTTAGTTAGGTTTAAGTAGTTCAAAGTTCTAGGGGACTGATGACCTCAGAAGTTAAGTCCCATAGTGCTCAGCGCCATTTGAACCGTCTTGTGCACAGTAAAAAATATCTGATTACACTTATCCATACGCTGACCCCAGGAATTGGTTTGGTACTTATCGAAGCAGATACCTTACTATTTCATATGGTATCTCTTTATATCCCAATTACAATTACGCGACCAACAACAATAGTAGCCCCTACTCATTTGCAATATCACTTGGCCCGTTTCATAAGTACTGCCTGTAATCGTTAACGTAACGTCACACCGACCAACTTTTGCAGATAAACATAAAAATAAAATGCGACATATTAATAGACATACTAGTTAAAGTTCGAAGGATTCTGTGAATTACAGTTTTGAAGACCTAGAGTGCAATGAGAATTAAGAATGAACTTGCAAATTTTCCAGAAGCACATCTAAGAAGAAGAGGACATGGACCGAGTGCACAGTGATTCAAGTATGAAGTGCATCGACTTTATGGTATTACGAGATTCATCATGACGCAAACTCTCTGGTATATGCACTCTACCTAATCAACAAACTGTAAACAAACGGCTATGTCCTTCATTAAAGTTACACCCGGGGCGGTGTGTGGAGCGGCACAGGGAGTGCGCAAACGTTTCGCTAATGAAGCTAAGCGTTTGTGAATGAGCAGCGGTGATTAAAGCAGTGCGCTAATCTATGGCAACACCTGTGCCTCACGGCACACGATTTACAAAGGGATGGCAGGTTCATTTTCACTTCGCTGGACTGACCTGTGTCTTTCATTCCATTAGGCTTTCTTTTTGGGTCATCAGTCTTCTGACTGGTTTAATGCGACCCACCACGAATTACTCACTTGTGCCAACCTCTTCATCTCAGAATAGCAGTCACACCTCAATTATTTGTTTTTTGTATTTCAATCTATGTCGCCCCCTGCTGCTTTCACTCTCAAAAGCTCCTTCTGCTACCATGCAAGTAATTCACTGATATCTGAACACACTTCTTTCGACATGTCCTTTCATCTTGTCGGTGTTTTCTATGTGTGTCATTTCTCGCCCATTCTAGGGATAATACTTCTCTTACCAGTCCATATAATTTTCAACATTCTTCTATTGCACCATATCTCAAAAGCTTCGATTCTCTTCTGTTCCGATATTCCCACACTCTGCGCTATGCTACCACATAGGGCTGTGGTCCAAAAGCACATTTTCAGAAACTTGTTAAATTAAGGCATGTGTTTGACACGAGTAGACTTCTTTTGGCCAGGTATGTCCTCTCTGCCTATGCGGGTCGGCTTTTCACGTATTCTTTGCTTCATCTGTCATGTATTAATTTGCTTCCATGGTAGCAAAAATATCTAACTTCTTCTACTTCATGCTAATAAGTTCATCGCTGTTCTCTTTTCTGGCATTCTTCACTACTTTCGTCTTTCTTTGGTTTATTTTCAGTCTATATCCAGCCAACATATCCAGTTCTTCTCCACTTTCACTGAGAATACCAATATCACCAACGAACCATTCTTTTATTTCCGTCATTGCTTCTTCAGCGCCTAGACTGAACAGTAGAGTCGAAAGATTACATCTCTGTGTTATACTCGTCTCAATTAAAGTACTTTGTTCTTGGTCGTCCGCTCCTACTGTTGCCTCTTTGGTTTTTGTACATGTTGTACATTACATTCCTTTCCCAGTAACTTACTCTAATTTTTCTCAGAATTTAGGAAGTCTTGCAACATTTGATTTTTCTTAAGTGTTGATTCCATCATCAAGAGCAGCGTCAGAAATGACTCTCTGGTACCATTACCTTTGCTAAAGCCAAAGTGATACTTTTGTAGTAGCTTCTCAATTTTCTTTTTCATACTTCTGTATTTTATTGTTAACAGCTTGGATACATGAGAGGTTAAGGTGATTTTGCTATAATTCTCGTATTTACCTGCTCTTTCTTTCTTCAGAATTGTGTGGGTAAAGATTTTCCGAAAGTCTGATAGATATAACAAGTGAGGAGTTTGAGGTGGCAAGGTACCAGGCTGTAAAAAATAACAAGTCATTCAGAAATGACTTTATTTAATAAAAATTAGTGTTTCCGTTTTTCCTTCTGAGTACATAAATTTCAACAATTGCAAGTAAATGCAAGGAATGGAGAAAGAGAGTTTAATAACAAAAATTGATAAACTTTCAGCTGGTGTTTGAAAGCACCTTAACAACTGTAATTAAATGTAAGAACACTATGGGACTCAACTGCTGTGGTCATCAGTCCCCTAGAACTTAGAACCACTTAAACCTAACTAACCTAAGGACATCACACACATCCATGCCCGAGGCAGGATTCGAACCTGCGACCGTAGCAGTCGCACGGTTCCGGACTGCGCGCCTAGAACCGCGAGACCACCGCGGCCGGCTTAAATGTAAGAAGACAATGAAAAAATTTAAGATATTAAAACTGACAAACTTTCAGTTAATGTTTGGAAGAACTAGATAGCGTGGGCCTTGACATAAAACAAGTTAAAATCGAACACTATGAGAGCCATGTCTTATTAGAACACACCAAGGTTTCTATTACATCATCAAAAGAAGAAATATGTCAGTAATTAACAAATAAATTGAGACCCGTGAGCCCAGCAAATAAAAGGAATGCTTGGGTACTCATAAATCATAAGCTTGGCTAAATCAAGAAAATATTCCTTAAATTAAAGGCAAACGAATTAGAATGTATAAATAAAATTTGAAAACTAATGCCCGCAAGGCTTCCCTAAAAACAACAAGCACGTAAATTACTCCTTAGTACAAAATTAAATCAACAAATGCCATAAGATTATTGACAAATTAAAATTTAGGCAGAAACCCGCTAAACAGGAGTGAATATGTCATGAACCGGCAGAAGCCTTAAGTTATGAGGTTAGCCAACTGCTAAACCTTTTTAAATAAAATCAAATTATCTCTAACCTAAAACGTGTAATAACTTGATCCCTATCATTAAGCAGATTGCTCCGAATGATCGTACAGTCTACATAATAATGTACTCACCAAGCGAGTCCAAAGGGAACAAGTGTCTACGATACTGTAATTCCACTTTGCCAATACATTCTGTAGCCGTAACTAACCAACTACGTTCTAGGATCGCCCAGTGGCGGGCGGCCTTGTGTCTCAACATCTTCTAGCACTCGGCTGTCGCGATGTCAGAACGACATGCCAGTCTTCCAGACGGGGTGGATGGATGAGAGAGGCCGGTGGCCAACCTGGCATGATACGACAAGTGACGAAACCTGGACTAATGGCACGAATGCTGCTTCCGGTAATGTTGGACCAATGCGGTGCAGAGTTGTAGTGACTTCCACTCGTACCTCGAACCACAAGTTAGTGGCAGGATCCGTGGCAGGTTAGAGATGGATAGTCCACTCCTGAACTGATTCAAAGAGCCAGATCTTTCTAAAGACTGGATGATGGATGATTCAGAATAAATGAATGGTAGCTCATCTGATTTCAAATTGCGTCTCTGGTGGCTAGAATGAGCCGTATGAAAATTCTGCACTAGGCTGCTGCAGCGGCACCCCAACCCACATCCATAAGAAAACGTTTCCCAAGATACAAAAAATGTATTATAGACCATATACAAATGTGGATTTTCCTACCTTGTTAGTACATGAAGCGGCGGCCTTTGTGACCGAGCGGTTCTAGCCGCATCAGTCCGGAACCGCGCTGCTGCCACCATCGAAGGTTCGAATCCTGCCTCGGGCATGGATGTGTGTGATGTCCTTAGGTTAGTCAGGTTTAAGTAGTTCTAAGTCTAGGGGACTGATGATCTCAGATGTTAAATCCTGTAGCGCTTAGAGCCATTTTGAACAAGCAGGTGAAGCTTTCCTCATCCATGAAAACAGGAAATAAAGAAAGCACCTTTTCTCAGTAATGGCTGTCGGGCAGCACCCATTCAGCTATCCCTGTAGTAATACTAATTATGGAGACATGAAACTAAGCACAGCACAACACTCAGTCTCTGAGTATTAAAAAAAATCCTTCGTACCAGGAATCGAACCTGGGCCCTCTCATTTCACATTCCGCCGCGCTGACCTCGCAGCTACAGAGGCAAACGACAACAAAGCGCTTCAGTACAATATAGTAATGAGGGAAACACTCTCAGCATCACGTTCCTCGTCTTGATTAAAAGAAAAAAAAAAAATATCTGAAATTTCAGAAGCTCATTAAATACATATTTTTGAGCTAGTTGTTACTTCTTAGCCTTTGATTTGCACTATGTGAGCAAAAGTTTCCGGAAAACTAGCTGAAAATGATCTACAACTTCGTGGCGCCCTCCTGCGGTAATGCTGGAATTAAACAAGGTGTTGCCCCCCCCTTAGCCTTGGTGACAACTTCCCCTCTCGCAGGAATACGTTCAGTCAGGTTTCTTGGGGAATTTCAGCCCATTCTTCAAGGAGAGGTATCGATATCGGTCGGTGACGCCTGGCACAAATTCGGCGTTCCAAACTATCGCAAAGGTGTTCTATAGGATTCAGGTCAGGACTCTATGCAGGCCAGTCCGTTACTGGGAAATTATTTCGTGTAATCACTCCGCCATAGACCGTGCATTATGAACAGGTGCTCGATCGTGTTGAAAGAGGCAGTCGCCATCCCCGAATTGCTCTACAGCAGTGAAAAGCAAGAAGATGTTTAAAACATCAATGTAGGCCTGTGCTGCGTTGGTGCCACGGAAAACAGCAAACGGGGGCGAGCCACCCCCACGATAAACGTTACCATACCATAACACCACCGCCTCCGAATTTTAGTGTTGGCACTACACACGCTGGCAGATGACGTTCACTGGGCATTCGCCATACCCACACCCTTCCATCGGATTACCACAGTGTGTACCGTGATTCGTCACTTCACACCACGTTTTTCCACTGTTCTATCGTCCAGTGTTTACGCTCCTTACACTAAGCGAGGCGACGTTTGGCATTTGCCGGCGTGAAGTGTGGCTTATGATCAGCCCCTCGACGATGAAATCCAAGTTTTCTCACCTCCCGGCTAACTGTCATACTACTTGCAGTGGATCCTGACGCAGTTTGGAATTCCTGTGTGCTGGTCTGGATAGATGTCTGCCTATTACACATTACGACTCTCTTCAACTGTCGGCGATCTCTGTCACTCAATAGACGAGGTCGGCCTGCACGTTTTTGTCCTGTACGTGCCCCTTCACGTTTCCACTTCACTATCACATCCGAAACAGTGGTTTTAGGGATGTTTAGGAGTGTGGAAATCTTGCGTACAGACGTATGACACAAGTGACACCCAATCACCTGACCACGTTCGAAGTCCGTAAGTTTGGCGAAGCTCCCCATTCTGCTCTCTCACGATGTCCAGTGACTACTGGGGTCACTGATATGGATTACCTGGCAGTAGGTGGCAGCGAAGTGGACCTAATATGAGAAAGTATGATTTTGGTGGTGTCCGGATTCTTTTGATCACATAGTGTAGCATTGCACTCAGAATGTGTTGCCAACGATTATCAAAGCTGTTGTCTTAAGCCACAGTACCATCGGAGCATATTGCAAAGCGATCCAGGCATCATTCCTCTCATAACAACTCAGGCTTCCTACCTCTCTCACCGATCGGTCATTCTCACTAGATCACTACTCCCCACCATTCTCAGGAATCAGATTACAAGGTGGTTCACTACCTCACTATTCGCCACCACTCTTACGGATCATATTGCAAGCCAGCTCACTGCTCCTTGCTTCTCTCGCGGAGGAGATCCCACGGAGCAGGCGACACGGCGACTTGAGGTGTAATTCTGTTCTCTGCGCTCTTGGCGCAGTGATGTAGCTTGCAACTCGCTATGTTTACTGAGCACTTCTCCATCTTAGTGCAGCTCTTAAATCTTTGTATCCTTATTTGATTCACTCTAGTCGTCATCTTCTTGTGTTGTTGCTCTTCTGTTTTCTTCTTGCGTAGGTGTTCTTGTTGGTCTACTAGTATGTCTCCTATTTCTGTTGCATTTATAGCTGCTGTTGTTGGTGTGTTGGTAGCCTTTACCCAGGTTTTATTTATTTTGGATGGATGAGAGCCTAAATATAAGTGTATTTCCAACATGTACTTATTTTAACATACATTGTCGCAGGACGAATGGTCGATATTCAGAGATACAACACGAACGATAATTTGAAACTAAAAACTAATTATGGACGTATGTCTTATTCCAAATGGTTTCTGAGATGGAACTCATTTAAAGTTTCTTTTGTACGTTTTTCTTGAAAAACACAAAATCCGCTGACTATAGCGAAAACGTGTTGCAGTACGAAATTAAAGTACAATTAATTGCCTTTAAAAAGGCCCTATTCAATTTTTGGTGATGAAGATGTCTGGTTTGTGGGCAGCTCAACTGCGAGGTCATCAGTGCCCCTTACAAAGTCCCAATTTTTTCACAGTCCAATTTTTTACACAGTCCAATCTAGCTACCGTTAAAAATGATGATGATGAAATGATGAGGACAGCACAAACACCCAGTCCCCAGGCGGAGAAAATAACCAACCTGGCCGGCAATCGAACCCTGGACCCTGTGATCCAGAGGCAGCGCCGGCCACGGTGGCCGAGCGGTTCTAGGCGCTACAGTCTGGAACCGCGCGACCGCTACGGTCGCAGGTTCGAATCCTGCCTCGGGCATGGATGTATGTGATGTCCTTAGATTAGTTAGGTTTAAGTAGTTCTAAGTTCTAGGGGACTGATGACCTCAGATGTTAAGTCCCATAGTGCTCAGAGCCATTTGAACCATTTGAACCAGAGGCAGCAATGCTAGCCACTAAACCACGAGCCGCTGACTATACAATAGTTTTTTTCTCAAGGACTTAAAGAATTTGTGAAGAGAGCGTGAGAATATAGAAAATCTTGCGCAACATGCATGTATTGCAGTGTAGGTAAGCCAGTTTTCGGTAGTTTCCCGACATGATAGACCACGTGTCCTATATCAAATTATTCGTTCCGACTTCGTCTACACAACTATGGTATGTTGTAAACGATGACTGTGTACTGCTCAATAAAGAAATAAGTAACAATGGACATTAAATATGTTCTATTCCGGAAACCATTCAGAACAGTACGCGTGTCCACATGAAGTTTTTTGCTTCGAACAATCATTTCTATCATATCCCTGAATATAGACCATTCATCCTGAGACAAACTGTGTATTATGTTTAATTTTGTAGTAATTTATTTAACCTGAACTGATTAGTGGCTTCAGGAGTCCTCTTACATAAGACTAGAGATTTATATGCAATTACAAAACTCATTAAAATCACAGTTTCGTAAAAAATTATGATTTTGTAATATAATACCACTTCTTCTTCTCTTTGCATGTATTAGGCACTCACCTGTTACGCCACCTTGGTTGTAATTGTTGATTTTCCTCGGTCTTCATAAATATCTTCTGCCCACTGATAATGATTATCACCTGTTTCGGTAATCAGTCGTCTCCCATTCTTGTGACTTAATCCTTCCAGTTGTTTCTGTATTCTTTAATCTGCTCATTTAAGTTTTTCACTCTCAGTTCTTTAGTGATGTCTACATTCACTCACCTGGTAGACAAAATGTACCCAGATACTCATTTTAGCAATTGGATCTCTATGGCTTCTTTCCTGATGGGAACGAGTGTTTCTGCTGTGTTCTCCAGGCAAGAGCTTCAAAGTCTAAGGAGCAGTAGTTATTATGAGTAGCACTGGGTCAACAACAAGCATGAACATTTTGACTGCAACTCCTCCAGCGCAGCAAATGCTGAGCTAAGGGATTTATCGACAGCATTGTCAGCTCAAGAAAGAATATTTGCTGTAGGAAAATTTTGTATCTTATAGTTAGTAGCGCCATAACACAAAAAGTTTACTCCTTTTTATATGTTCTTTCAAAACTGAACCAAGTCAGATAAAAAAAAACAGGTTTAGTGACTTGAATTAAAACAGCAATTTACTTTCCATTTACTTTTTTTTTATGAGTGAATGATGAGTGCAAAGTCATAAAAAAGAGCTAGTTCATTCCAGTGAGTGACCGGTTCTGATCCAATCTCTGAAAAGAAAAGTTCTGCTCATCTTTATTTCAGACGGTGTCGTGAAGAAGGTGGCCGAGAGAAGCGCCCTGGTGATTCGGCGTCAGACAACAGTCGTTGGTTCGCGGCTCAGACTCGACGATGTTAGCTGCCTCACAAGAGTTGGCAGCGACACCACAACAGAGACTGACACACAGTGGGCCTTGATGCATACCCCTCCTGTGCCGGTGACCTGCGCAGCTGGTCCGACGGTTTATATGAGGCAAAATGTTCAAATCTGTGTGAATTCCTAAGGGACCAAACTGCCGAGGTCATGGGTTCCTAGTCTTACACACTACTTAAAGTAACTTACGTTAAGGACAGCACACATTCCCATGCCCCAGGGAGGACTCTAACCTCCGGCGGGAGGTTATATGACGCCAGAAGGGGCTTGCCGATGAGGGAGATAGATACTGTGCATATTTTAGCGCCGTCGAAACCTTTTGAGGGCTACTCATTGCCCAGAGAACTGGGTCATTACTGAGAATGCTGACTGTACAACGAAATTCTGTGACGGCCGGCTGCGACACATGTGGTACCCAGGCTCCATTCAGGGCCACAACTATTTACTTCATTCCCAAATGATTTGTTGTACTCCAGTCGTTCCCCGGTCATTATCGAACTTTCTTCTTTCATCGATCAATTTAAGTATTTTCACTATCCCCTAAAGTTTCTTTGTCGTCAATCTCCTTGTACCTATTCTGTATCTCCATCTTCAGTGGTTGCAGTTTTTAGAGACCTCCATTCCTCTTCAGGTCAACTGCCTGCTGTCACACGCAGTATTGCAATATCTGAAGCCTTGATGAACTTCGAATGCATCTCATTAAACCTCAGTATATCGGTGTCCAGTATATTTTAACACAGATTCTGCTTCAAATCTTCGGTCCAAATGGTTCAAATGGCTCTGAGCACTATGGGACTTAACATCGATGGTCATCAGTCCCCTAGAACTTAGAACTACTTAAACCTAACTAACCTAAGGACAGCACACAACACCCAGCCATCACGAGGCAGAGAAAATCCCTGACCCCGCCGGGAATCGAACCCGGGAACCCGGGCGTGGGAAGCGAGAACGCTACCGCACGACCACGAGATGCGGGCTTTCAGTCCACGTTTCATCATCACTAAATAGTGATCCGATTATACCTGCTCCTGAGTACGCCTTACAATTCAGTATCTGATTCCGGAATCTCTGTCCGTGTCTTTGGGCCTTTTTCCAATTATACTTCTTTCTGATGTGATTTTTGAACAGTGTTTTTGCTCTTACTAATGGTAATTTCTTGCAGGAACAGAACTACCGAGAATATTGGCTTTTTTTAAACTCATCAATCTCCTGACTGGTTTGTTGTGGGCTGCCACGAATTCCTCTCCTGTGCCAACCTCTTCGTCTCTGGGAAGTACTTGCAACCTACGTCCTTAATTATTTGCTGGATGTATTCCAATCTCTGTGTTCCTCTACAGATTTGTGCGCTACAGCTCACTCTAGTACCGTGGAAGTCATTTCCTGATGTCTTAACCCATGTCCTATCATCCTGACCCTTCTCCTTGTCAGTGTTTCCTACATATTCCTTTCCGGTCCGATTTTGCACAGAACCTCCTCATTCCTCACCTTATCAGTCCACCTAATTTTCAACATTCGTCTGTAGCACCCCATCTCAAATGCTTTGATTGTCTTCTGTTCCGTGTTTTCTCACAGTCAGTGTTTTACTCCCATACAATGTTGTGCTCCAAAATATTCTCATAAATTTATTCCTCAAATTAAAGCCTATCTTTGATACTAGTAAACTTCTCTTGGCTAGGAACACCCTTCTTGCCAGCGTTAGTCTACTTTTGATGTCATCCTTGCTCCGTCCGTCATTGGTGATTTCACTACCTAGGCAGCAGAATTACTTAACTTCTTCTGCTTCGTGACCATAAATCGAAATGTTAAGTTTCTCGCTGTTCTCACTTCTGCTACTTCTCATTACATTCGTCTTTTTTCGATTTACTCTCGGTCTATATTCTGTACTCACCAGACTATTCATTCCATTCAGCAGATCATGTAATTCTTCTTCACTTTCACTCAGGATTACAATGTCATCAACGAATCGTATCATTGATATCCTTTCACCATGAATTTTCACTCCTGAACTTCTTTGATTTTCATCATTCCTTCTTCGTTGTAACGATTGAACAGTAGCGGCAAAGAACTAGATCCCTTTCTTACACACTTTTTAATCCGACACTTCGTTCTTGGTCAATATCCATCGCAACGTCAGAATTGCCTCTCAGTTGGCTTTCTACATCTACATCCATACTCCGCAAGCCACCTGACAGTGTGTGGCGGAGGGTACATTCAGTACCTCTATCGGTTCTCCCTTCTATTCCAATCTCTTTTTGTTCGTGGAAAGAAAGATTGTCGGTATGCCTCTGTGTGGGCTCTAATCTTTCTGATTTTATCCTCATGGTCTCTTCGCGAGATATACGTAGGAGGGAGCCATATACTGCCTGACTCCTCGGTGAAGGTATGTTCGCGAAACTTCAACAAAAGCCTATACTGAGCTACTGAGCGTCTCTCCTGCAGAGTCTTCCACTGGAGTTTATCTGTCATCCCCGTAACGCTTTCGCGATTACTAAATGATCCTGTAACGAAGCGCGCTGCTCTCCGTTGGATCTTGTCTATCTCTTCGATCAACCCTGACTGGTACGGATCCCACACTGGTGAGCAATATTCAAGCAGTGTACTGTAACCTACTTCCTTTGTTTTCGTATTGCATTTCCTTAGGATTCTTCCAATGAATCTCAGTCTGGCATCCGCCCGACGATCACCTTTATATGATCATTCCATTTTAAATCACTCCTAATGCGTACTTCCAGATAATTTATGGAATTAACTGCTTCCAGTTGCTGACCTGCTATATTGTAGCTAAATAATAAATGATCTTTCTTTCTATGTATTCGCAGTACATTAGACTTGTCTGCGATGAGATTCAATTGTCATTCCCTGCACCACGCGTCAATTCGTCGTAGATCCTCATGCATTTCAGTACAATTTTCCATTGTTACCACCTCTCGATATACCATAGCATCATCGGCAAAAAGCCTCAGTGAACTTCCGATGTTATCCACAAGTTCATTTATGTATATTGTGAATAGAAACGGTCCTACGACACTCTCCTGCGGCACACCTGAAATCACTCTTACTTCGGAAGACTTCTCTCCATTAAGAATGACATGCTGCGTTCTGTTATCTGGGAACTCTTCAATCCAATCACACAATTGGTCTGATAGTCCATATGCTCTTACTTTGTTCATTAAACGACTGTGGGGAACTGTATCGAACGCCTTGTGGAAGTCATGAAACACGACATCTACCTGGGAAACCGTGTCTATCGCCCTCTAAGTCTCGTGGACGAATAGCGCGAGCTAGGTTTCACACGATCGTCTTTTTCGAAACCCATGCTGATTCCTACAAAGTAGATTTCTAGTCTCCAGAAAAGTCATTATACTCTAACATAATACGTGTTCCAAAATTCTACAAAAATCTTTACCTTTCCTAAAGCCAAACTGATCGCCATCAAACACATACTCAATTTTCTTTTCCTATCTTCTGTATATTATCCTGTCAGCAACTTGATGTGTGAGCTATTGAGCTGTCGCACTTGTCGGCTTTTGCAGTCTTCGGAATTGTGTGGATGATATATTTCGGAATGTCAGATGTTATGTCGCCAGACTCAGTCTACAGACCGACGTGAATAGTCGTTTTGTTGCCACTTCCCCAGTGATTTTATAGATTGTGATGGAATGATATCTCTTCCTTTTGCCTTATTTGATCTTTATATTTCGTATGGGCTTGGTGGTAGGAATTAGAGAGGGAAATGCTCTCTGTCACTCCTATTACCAAGCCCATATTCTCTTTAACTCTGTCTCCTATTCCTTCCTCTACCAACGCATTCTAAGCCCCATAATTGTTAGAGTGTCATATCCCTTTACATATGGTGTTACCTGTTCAATATCCTCGCACATTGCTTCTATGTCTTCATCTTTTCCTTCTAACATAGGCTTACATAGCTGAATTACTATTGTTGTCGTTGGTTTGCTATAGATTCTGGTGAGAACAACCCCATCAATAGCCTGTTCACTACAGTTTTCTCTCTTTAAGGCTTCTATTAATGATTCAGTTGGAGCATTTACATTAGGCGATTAGTTTCGAACGTTACAGGTTCATTTTTATGCCTGGCCTACTGAGCCTGTACTGACAGAGTCTGATATTAATAGTAAACGTCAAAGTGGCAACACCTGCCTTATAAATGTTTGCAGGATGAATGCCGCAATCCACCTATCAAAATCAGACAGTTTGGTAAGAGGCATGTGAAGATTGTGTCATACATTCTCCAAACATTTATAGAACATGTGTTGATATTTTGATGTTTATTATTAGTATAAGGCACTGTCAGTGCAGTTTCAGTTGGCCAGGTTTGAAACAGAACCAGTAGGGTTCGAAACAAGACTCCTAATATAAATATTGCAACTGTTAACAGAATCATTAATAAAAACTTTAAGGAATTTATAAAAAAAGTTGCTGGTATGCTGACAACAAAATGTTGAAACCGAATAACTTCCCCTCTGTTCCGCCTTTTATGACAAATCCTATAAATTTTATACCATATTCTACTGCAATTGATGTTAACCAATATTCGTCTGATCACAAGTCCTTATCTTCCTCCCACTTTACCCATGACATCAAAAATGACTCCTACTACATCTACATTGATGTTTTTGCATTTCCCTCTCCAGGTTTTCTACCTTCTCTAACTCGTTCAAATTCTGACATTCCTCTCCCCTGCTCGTAGAACGTTACCATTCCGTTGTTTACTTCACTCATGTTCAGAAAAAAAGAACACCTTGAACGACGTTCAAGGACGTTCATATTCACAGGACATGTACATTAGTGTGTTCTGAAGAAATGATTGTCATTTCAATCACCTTGGTTTAGTATGTGTTCTGTTGCTTAGTAGACACAGGGACCGCCATGGGTCCTGATAACTTTTTCCATGCCTGATGGCATCGACGCGTATAAGATGCGAATGGCGTCCTGTGGTACAGCCACCCACACTGCATTCACCTGGTTCCAAAGTTTGTCTGTGGTGTTTGACATTGGCTCATACTGCTAAGCCTGTCGTTTCACCATATCCCACACATTTTCGATTGGCGACAAGTCTGGTGATCTGGTGGGTCAGGGCAAACGGCTGACATCCTGTAACACCAAGAAGGCACGTGTTTTTGCAGTAACATGCGGTCGTACATAGTATTGCTGAAAAATGGCGTCTGCAGTGTTATGCAGAAAGGGTATGGCTACGGCTCATTTACGCAGGTCACACTGGTCACAGTGCCCTCGACAAGCACCGACTGTGATTGGTGGCTGTACCCAATAGCATCCCAAACCTTACGACCTTTAGTTGCGCTGTATGTCTTGTGCGAATGCAGTCACTGTGTTGCTGTTCCCCCTGTCCGCGGCGAATCAAAATCCAGCCATCATTTTCAAATAAACAGAACCTGAATTCATCCGAAAACACTACCTGATGCCATTCCTGTTTCCAGTGACGTCATTCACGGATGGATGCATCACATTCAATCATGTTAATAACGTGCCGTCTTTGAAACTCACTGCTTTGACGGTACTGCCCGTGCATATGTCTGCGATCTGATCCATAACCTCCGGTTTACAGTGGCAAAGGGAACCTCAGGTACATTTTGCCGGTAGATGGAGTTGTGCAGAGATATCGATGTTGACCTTGAACTCACGGACCAACGTGGTTCAGATGCTAAGCATTCCTGCAGAATATTCTAATGTACATGTCCTGTGAATATGTCGTTCAAGGTGTTATGTTTTTTTTTCTGAACATGAGTGTACATCGCTACCTCCGTCTCGGCATTCTCCTCCTGAAAGTACGCCTTGGGGACTAATCCGCAATGTACGTTTTACCGATGGAGAGATCATGTTAACAGTTTTTCAATTACAGGTGTATCGTGTGGATACTCATTATCTGCCTTTAGTGCAGTGTTTTCCACAGCTTTCTGCATCCTAATCCTGTCGATCGTTGTTTTTCTTCCGCCACTCTAAGGTCAACTGGTTTCATTGAAAATTTGTGTGCTCCTCGGCCTTCTTTGACAAGGCCGTTGGCATAACAACTCCCTACGCTCGTAGCCTTCGGTTGGCGGAGTGATGAATTTTATTCAAAGTAGAAGCTAAGGTGAGGGGCGAACTCGCGATCCAGGATGTTTTGATTACTAATTAGGGACGCTATACCCAGATAACGGCCGCGTGGCGTAGCGGCGCAGTCTCAGGCGTCCTGTCACGGTACACACGACTGCCCCTGTCGGAGGTTCGAGTCCTCCCTATGGCATAGGTGTGTGTGTTGTCCTTAGCATAAGTTAATTTCAGTTAGATTAAGTAGTTTGTAAGTCTAGGGACCCATGACCTCAGCAGTTTGGTCCCATAGAAGCTTACCATAAATTTCCAAATTTTCCCAGATCACGACTCATCTCATATACAGTTCATTGGACATATTATTAGATCTCTAAAGGCGAATAGCGGAGATCTTCATGGGTGTCAAGTGCCCTTGAAAAGTCACCGTTAATGCATTGTCTAAAGAATACATTATATCATGGTTAAATATATTAATGTCCTAGTAATTCTGCAACTCTTAACAACTTAAATCTGTGAGTAGCAAGACAGATATTGTGTGATTATATAGTTAGGAAGCTGCTTATACACGATAATTACTGTAGTTTAATTTATTTATGCATTTATTTCAACTGCCAAGATTGAGGACTTCAGGCCCTCTTTTACATTTAAATAAATTTCCTGAGTGAGTAAGCGTTACGATTTCTGTGGTACATGAGTAATACATAGCTGCAATGGCAATAATAATAATGACGGTATGGCTATAGTAATGAATACGTAGATTTTAGGAGATATGAGTCTTGCTAACATTAAGGAATTTTCCCGTTATTTTCGAATGTAAATCGTAACGCATCTAACAAACGATCGGCAACAGTAGAGAAGGAATCAATGTGGAGAAGATAAGCAGATGAGGCGGAAAGAAGAAAACAGAAATAGAAAGGGACGACAGAAACACAGACGGGAGGATACAAGTTAGAGGATTATTCTCTTGTTGTGGGGAAAGTGGTTTAGGATAAGACGGAGGCAACAGGTGATGTGTTCCATAGTCATACAGCTGCAGTGGAGAACAAGATGAAGGAAGATAGTAGTGTTGTGCAAAGATATAGCGTAGTCCCATCTGGGGTATTGCAGATGTGGAACAATGACAAGTATCCGATGTGGGAAGAACTGGAATAACAGTACCGAAGGTGTTTTTAATCATATGAATTATTTTTAATCATACCTATGATCAATCCATGACTACTTACAATGTCAACAGGAAATCTCATCACTCCTTTCAATATTAGAGAATAGTAGCAAAAGAAATATGACATGAATATTTAATAGTAATTTTTAAATCCCTTTCTTGTGCAGAGGGGTAACATCGGTATATTTCGGCCAATTAAGTAATTTTCCATGCGCCACGTCCACGTTTACTGCAACATTATACGTTTCGTTCAACTCGAAAAGTTCCCTGTCTCCTATGAATATGCAGCCATATTAGTTACTAAAGTGACTCCTTTCACGCATATTAATCAAAGGAACTTCTTTCAAATGTGTTCTTTTCTCTGATGTCGCGTTCTACTATGTACTAAAATTTTATGCTACCACTCTAGACGCTTCTCCATGCCGACGTATCAAAACTCCACGACCGGAACAACACGTTTCGTAGTGCAGTCGCCGAACTGATATCACTACCTTAACAGCTTTCAGGACACCTTCATACTAAGTGTGCACATATTAAGTCCTTATACAGTGAAGCGCCAAAGAAACTGGTATAACATTGTATTCAAATATAAAGATACGGGTTCCAGGCGCTTCAGTCTGGAACCGCACGACCTCTACGGTCGCAGGTTCGAATCCTGCCTCGGGCATGGATGTGTGTGATGTCCTTAGGTTAGTTAGGTTTAAGTAGTTCTAAGTTTTAGAGGACTGATGACCTCAGATGTTAAGTCCCATAGTGCTCAGAGCCATTTTATAAAGATACGTAAACAGGAAAATACGGCGCTGCGGCCGGCAACGCCTATATAAGACAACAAGTGTCTGTAGCAGTTGTTAGATCGGTTACTGTTGATACAATGGCAGGTTATCAAGATTTAACTCTTTGGAGCACGGTGGTATACATAGTATAAAAATACGTTACACTTTTCTGATTCATCAAGAATTGCATAGATTACAACTGTGAAAGCTGCGTGCTGAGTTGTGCATGGTTTTTGCGTGTGAATAGTGGTTTATAACGAATTTCTTGTTGCGCCTGTGTTTTTTCCATATCTTGGACGTCACAGCTACGGTATGAACCCATGTATACATTCATATGCACAATCTTCCGTTATTTATATACAATTTATTTTGGTGGTATATTATTTGTACCACCGTGCATGTAGCAGTATTCTATTGCATTTCGTTTCCTAGTATAAAATTCGAAATCCTCCGCTACAAAGTTTAGTTTTTAATTGTGTTGTGACTTATTTTAGCTCTTTCTCCATTTTGTTTTACTTACGTATTCTTTACTTGGATTCAGACTGTTGTTTGAAAATGAAAATGTCAAGAAGAGGCTTACGAGATGAAGAAACGAACGATTATTGTGTGAAATTCCATCAGACGAGGATTCCACTGTTGACACCACAGATGACGAATCTGATTATGAAGCAAGCATTGTTGCGGAGGCTATTGTGTCGTCTGAAGGCGAAGTTTCAGAGAGCGAGGAAGAAAGTGAGTCCACTCCGCCAAAACGCGCTGCTGACACAGCGCCAACTTGGGGACAACAATTCAATGCTACCTCAGGAATGCAGTTCGACAGTGAATCAGGACCAAGTGCTTTTATTAGGGACATTGATGATCCAGAACCTATCGATATATTCGAAAAAATATTTCCAAAAGAGCTAGTTCAGCTAATCGTTTTCCAAACAAATTTATATGCGACGCAATCTGGCAAGTCTTTCACTCCAACAACTGACAATGAAATACGAACTTTCCTGGGAATCAACATTTTGATGGGTATAAAGCGTATGCCAGCATACAGAGACTACTGGTCTAGTGCCCCAGAACTTCATGATCGTTATATTGCATCTCTGATGGCAGTAAATCGGTTTGGATGGTTACTGAGGAACATTCATCTGAATGATAACACATTGCATCCAGAAAAAGGACACCCAGGTTATGACAAACTGTACAAGCTGCGACCAGTGATCAAGATACTATCTGAATCTTTTTCCAAGTGTTACCAACCCAGCAAACACCTAGCAATTGATGAGTCAATGATCAAATTCAAAGGCCGCAACAGTATGAAACAATACATGAGAGATAAACCCATAAAGCGTGGTTACAAAGTGTGGATGCTGTGTGACAAGACCTCTTACAACTTGAAATTTGATATTTACACCGGAAAAGTAGGTGACACAGTGCAAACAGGCCTTGGGGAGCATGTAGTGCTGAGTTTGTCCTCTGAACTCGTAAATAAAGGCCATTATCTTTATTTCGACAACTATTTCAATAGCTATAACTTGTTGGCTGGTTTACAGCAGAGAAACATATATGCCTGTGGGACAGTTCAACCAACAAGGAAACATTTACCCAAATTAAAAACAGACAAAGAATTAAGCAGAGGTGAATTTGACTGGAGGGTCAGCAACTGTGGCATCCTCTACTTGAAGTGGAAAGATAAGAGAGCTGTTCATCTCCTTTCAAATTTTCACAGTCCTGAAGTTACTACAGTGACTCGCCGTGAAAGAGATGGTTCACGCATAGAGCTACCTTGTCCTCAAGCAGTGATGGATTACAATGCACACATGAACAATGTCGACAAGTTCGACCAACTGAAAAAATCATATGAAATAAGCCGGAGAAGTAAAAAGTGGTGGCACCGAATATTCTTTCACCTGCTTGATGTCAGTATCGTCAACAGCTATATAATTTGGAAGGAACTAGGCGATAGAGAAAAAATGACTGCCAAAGTCTTCAGGATGAGTATCCTGCAAAGCTTAGTAACTTAGAAAACACCATTGAGGCCATCTAGACTTCATGAGAGTCAAGTCCACGTAAAGAAAAACAAGCCATATGTTTCCTCACGCCAGCGTCTCGACAATTCATCCCACCAGCCAGAGCGTACTACCGCCAGACGTTGTGCGAAATGCAGTACAAAAAAGAAGCAAGTGCGCACTTTCTGGATGTGCGCTGAATGCAAAGTGCCTTTGTGCCTTAGCAAAACAAAAAGGTGCTTTCAAGATTTTCACAAAAAGGAATAAGAAACATATTTTATTTGTAAGGTTTGTAATTTGATTTTGTATTGTAAATGACCAATTGCCAGAAATAAAATTATTTTACATTAATTATACTAATTATTACTGCTTAGAGTAGAATTTAAAGGTGAGTTACAAGCACAAACCAAGATATCTCAAAAACTTTAGGTACGGCCCTAAGTGGCATGGTGGTATATTATATATACCACCATCTAAAACCAAAATCAATACAATAAAAAATTTTAATTCATGTTTTCCTTTATTAGCAACCCCACCAGACATAGAAAATGCATGTTTTATTAAAAAATTAATTAAACATAAAATCTGTGCATCAAAGAGTTAAGTCAGTTTGAACGTGGCTTTATAGTCGGTGCACGAGCGATGGGACACAGCATCTCCGAGGTAACGATGAAGTGGGGATTTTCCCTACGACCATTTTACGAGTGTACCGTAAATATCAGGGATCCAGTAAAAAATCCAAATCTCCGACATCACTGTGGCCTGAAAACGATCCTGCAGGAACGGGGCCAACGACGACTGAAGAGAATCGTTCAGTGTGGCAGAAGTGCAACCCTTCCACAAATTGCTACAGATTTTAGTATTGGGCCATCAACAAGTGTCAACGTGGGAACCATTCAACGAAAACTCATCGATGTGGGCTTCCGGAGCCGAAGGCCCACACGTATACCCTTGAGGACTGCATGACACAAAATTGGACCCGTAAACACCGACAATGGCCTGTTGATGACTGGAAACATGTTGTCTGATCGGACGAGTCTCGTTTCAAATTGTGTCGAATGGACGGACGTGTACGGGTGTGGAGACAACCTCATTAATCCACGGACCCTGCGTGGTGACACGTACGTAAGCATCCTGTCTGATTACATTGCATCCAGTCGTGTCCATTCCGACAGACTCGGGGAATTCCAGCAGGACAATGCGACACCCTACACCTCCAAATTGCTAAGAGTGGCTCCAGGAACACACTTATGAGTTTAAATGCTTCTGCTGTCCATTGAGCATGTCTGGGATGGCTTGCAACGTGCTGTTCAGAAAAGATCTCCACCCCCTCGTACTATTATGGATTTACGGACAGCCCTGCAGGATTAATGGTGTCAGTTCCCTCCACCATTACTTCAGATATTACTTGGGTCCATGCCAAGTCGTGGTGCGGCACTTCTGCGCGCTCTGCACTAGACTAGATAGATGTATCAGTTTCTTTGACTCTTCAGTGTACTTCACCGTCTATGTCATTTACATACAGGAAGTTTTCACAATGAATGAATAATCATTATTTAAAAAAATACATTGATGAATCAGAAAAGTGTAACGTATTTTTAATATCGTGGTGGTCCCCCTTAATAACGCATCGCAACAGCGATTCTGCTTGGCATGGGTTCAATAGTCCTAGATAGGTTTCCCGAGGTATGTGGCACAAGACGTCTGTGCACAGGTCACGTAGTTCCCACAAATGAACTTGTGGGCGCGGAGATGGCATCCTATAGCATCCCAGAAGGGATTTATCGGGTGCGGATGAGGTGAGTTTAGTGGCCAAGACTTGGGTTCACTATCGTGCTCCTCAGACTACTGTAATGCGATTCTAGCCTTGTGACGCGGTCGCTGATTTTGCAGAAAGATGCCATCACCATGACATCAAGCATGGAGTTGTTCAGGTGATCTCTGTAACATTCACATATGCCAGATACGTCAATGTGCTTTTCTTACATTTGAGAAAACCCCAAATAGAAATATTTGTCATATTAATAGTGCTACAGAGGTAAGTGTTTGGGATAATCTTTTGAAAGAGACCAAAAATCGAGTCAGGTTTATGAAGAGCGTGGCCTTATGATACCAATTATCAGAATGATGTTGCACCTCCTCTGATCCTGATGCATTCAGTGATTCACTTGAGAAGCATGTCATAAAGCTGTTGCATCTTCTCTTGAGGCAAGCTGGTTGACAACTGTTATATCTCACCCTTCATATTCGCGATATTGGCACTGGGACGGAGTTGTCCGTACTGGTACCAAAAATGATCTCTCGCGGACATACACTGAGGCAACCAAAGTATGCGATACCTCACAATATCGTATCAGACCTCCTTTGACCCTATGTAGGGCGGCAACTCGACAAGACATGGACTCAACAAGTCGTCGGAAGTACTGAGTCATGCTGCCTCTATAGGAGTCCATAACTGCGAAAGAGACGTCGGTGCAGGAGTTTGTGAGCGAACTGTCGTCTCGATTATGTCCCTTAAATGCTAGATGGGATTCATGTCGACTGACCTGTGTTGCCGAATCATTCGTTCGAACTGTCTAGAATGTTCTTCAAACGAATCACGAATTGTTGTGCCTGAGTGACACTGTTGTTTGTGAGTCCATGAATGTATATGGTCTCTAGGTAGTCGAACATAACAATTTCCAGTCACTAATCGACCAGAGGACCCAGACCATTCCACATAAACACAACCCACAACGTTATAGAGCCACCACCAGCTTGCTGAGTGCCTTATTGAAAACTTGAGCCGATGGCTTCATGGAGTCTGCACCTCACTCGAAGCCTGTCGTCAGGCTTACCAACTGAAATCGGGGCTTCTAGGGTCCAACTGATATGGTTGCAGGCGATATCGTGCTCTTAGTAAAGGCACTCTCGTCGGTCGTCTGCTGCCATAGCCCATTAACGCCAAATTTCACCGCACTGTCGTAGGGGATACTTTCGTCGTATGTCCCACATTGATTTCTTTGGTTATTTCACGCAGAGTTGCTTATGTATTAGTGCTGACAACTCTAAGCAAATTCCACTGCTCTCGAACTTGAAAGAAGGCCGTCGGCCACTGCATTGTCCGTGATGAGAAGTAACGCCTGAAATTTAGTATTCTCGGCACACTCTTAACACTGTGGTTCTTGGAATGTTGAATTCCCTAATGATTTCTGGAATGGAATATCCCATGCGCCTAGATCCAACTACCAATTCACTTACAATGTCTGTTAGCTCCCGTCGTGCGGCGTTAACCTCGTCGGAAACCTTTTCCGTAGACGGTTCATAGAGGCAAATGGCCTCTGTGGACGGGCATTGATACGTTAAAACATGGCAGTAGAATACTGTCAGATGAGAGGTAACACGTGAAGCCACTGGGTGTTCCTAACGGACAGTTTCACCGGAGTTCCCTCAATCACTACCATCCTTGTGCTGAAATCATACCCCGTTGGTATCCACTCCATGACGACAGGAGAAATCCGCTGTGCCACTCTAAAACATTGGAAGATTGGGACTCCTCACTATGTTACCGCCATACTCGCCTATGATGGTCATCCGGGATGATGCAGAACCGTGGTTCATTACTGAACACAGCCATCCGTGTTTCCCACTCTTGACACCACTTTAGACGTAGCCTCTTGTGTTGTGTTGTTAACGGCAGACCAGTGCTGGTGGGTTATTTTCTAGTATGGCTGCTGCAGGTCCTTGACCAATATTGCGCGATGACACAGAACGTTTCAGGGTGTAGATTGCTTGTTCTCGAATGGCAAGGGCATCTGTGAAGGAGCTACAATGTACTTAGTGCACAATATAGCGATCCTTACTTGTAGTGGTCAGTAGCAACATTATACGGGAATAAAATAGAGCAGAAACGCGTTGATGGAAATTTTTACTGCAGAATGCGTCGTCAGTTGATATCTAGAGCAAAATGCGTTCTTTGCACTCATTTCTCTTTGTTACCACAGACAGCAAGTAACTGTTCCACTTAGTTCTAGGTATATAGGACGTGTGAGGGGATGTAACCTCACACATCAATGGAGGCTACAGAGATTCAGAGATAGTCCACCCGTCTGGTGTCTTATAATGATGTAAAGAAAGTCTCTGGTGAATAGGATAAGGCTCACTAAGCTGGCACATGCATATTCGATTTTAAAAGAGATACTAACTTTTGAGTGACGAAGCGAATTAGTAAACGTACGTCTTCAACATCTCACCTAACGCAGTTCGAGTACGTAACGATTAAAATCCTTGTGCAAATGTATATGTACACACATATGTATAGTACATTGTAGTCCCATATCAACTTGCGCATCCTGTAAACTGTTCCTTTCTGCTTTGCTCTCAGTCACGATATATTAAAATCATTAAATACAGGGTAAACACTAAGAAAACCAACAAACTGCAGGGACAGATTTCTGTCTGAGAACGGAGGAAAAGGATCCTACGAACGTGTGACCGGACATGCATTGTTGCCACTGTAGATATCTCTGACGGATAACCGCTCCTCTGACCACGTGCCGTGTATTTTTTGTGTGTTGCAGGCTACGTGATTGACACAGCGTGTTGTAAGTAGCAGAATGGTCCGGTTTTCATGTCGTAAACAAGACGAGATAGTCTGTGTGTACGGCCAAGCAGATACAAGCAGAGGCAGCACGGCTATACAAAACAAGTACCCTCACAGACACCTACCACATCACACAACATTTAAAACCCTTTTTGGGAGTTTGTGTGATGATTGGCCTTTTCAGACAGACGAACGTGCAGGGAGGCGGAGGAAAGTGCGCACACCAGATTTGGAGGGCTAGGTACTACAGGATATTGAGACGAACCCTAGTACAAGCTCCAGACAAGTGGCCCTCCAAAATGGTGTAAACCAAAGTAATATTGCGTTTATCTTGCATGTCAACCGCTACTATCACCATCATCAGCAACGACTGCAGGAACTATAAGTAGCGGATTTCCCTCTACGGGAAGAATTTTGTCGATAGCTTTTGTACCAGACCATCACAACTATAGGAGTTCTGTCATCAGTCCTCTTTACCGACGAAGCAGCCTTTACAAGAACTGGCATCATCAATCTGCATAACCATCATCTGTGGGCTACAGACAATCCTCGGAGAATGGTTGATGCGTCTCATCAGCATCGGTTCAGCATCACTGTGTCAGCAGGAGTTCTTAACGGCCACGTACTTGGAACGGTTTTGATTCCATAACGCCTCGGCTGAGGAATGTACCTGCTGAATACTCTGCCTTGGCAGCTTGAGAATGTGCTTTTGTCAATACGACAAATTACGGAGCACCACCCCACTTCCGCATTATAGTTCGCCGGCTCCTCAACATCTTCCCCGGAAGTTAGATAGGGTGCGGAGGTCCTGTAGCAGGGCCTGCTAGATCATCGGACTTAAACCTCTTGCATTTCTATGTCTGAGCGCATCTGGAAAGCACTGTGGATGCTGGACCAGCTCCTGATGTGCAGAGCCTTCAACAGCTTGTTCACGACGCCTGTAACGCCATTCGGAGAGTGGCGGAACGTGCGAAAGAGTGCGGAACTGCATGATGCGACGTGTGAACAGGTGAACTGCATCCAATGTAGGCCCCTGTGAACACCCTTAGCGACGTGGATGCGGTACAGCTCTGTACTGTGTTCCGGGACGATTTGTTGTCGTTGCACGGATACCGTCCATTTCCGGACACGTGTTCATAGGACTTTTTTTCCTCAGCTTCCACTCAGGAACACGTCTCTGTAATTTGCTGGTTTTATTAAAGTTCGCCCTGCATAAGGCGCACGACTAAGATCTTACCGGTGCGGCTCCTCTCTTAGAGCCGTACCGTATAGCACCTACTTAACAACTCAATTGATTCGTCAGCCTGGAACATTTTGCTCGGTGCGTATTGTTGGCGGGAGCCGTAGGCGCACGAAGAATTTTGTCTG
Organism: Schistocerca serialis cubense; assembly: GCF_023864345.2. Classification (NCBI taxonomy): domain Eukaryota; kingdom Metazoa; phylum Arthropoda; class Insecta; order Orthoptera; family Acrididae; genus Schistocerca; species Schistocerca serialis. The sequence goes on along the minus strand of NC_064642.1, from coordinate 441,763,280 downwards.
CAAATTATAATTCAAATGTTAATAAAAATGGTCGTAAAATGAATGTGTGATAGCTTACAATTGGGAGGATGGCAACTATGACAGCCAATCAAATCTGAATTATAAGGAGCGATTAAGATGTTTCCGTTACATGGCGTCACTGTAGCGTACATGCAACGTAGCCATACTCAGATGCTGATACATAAGCACCGACATGAAGCAAGGGATTTGTATGACATTCGAGTCTTCCCAACGTCGACTATTGCGACGTTATTACCCGATGCGTCCAGACACGACCAACGTGCTGTTATTCTTTTCTTTGGCGCCGAAGGACTAATACAGGTTCTCCATTGGAGAATGAAATAGTGTGTGAGTAGTATGATGGTTAAAAACTGCCGTTGCAGAATGGTGAGGCAAGGCGTGCTGTTGGTTCAGGATAACGCACGTAGCCGAGCACCCGCCCTATTGAGCTGTTCTCTCCCCAAGCTATCATCAGGCCTTCAGTCACTTAAGAAGCCTTGAGAAATAGACGATTCCTGTCGGACGAGGATGTACAGCAGGCAGTAACGGACTTGCTCTAGCAGCAGGACCCTGTGTTATACCAAACGGGTATCTTCAAACTGGCGACTCGCTGGGATTATTGCCTCAATACTGACGGCGATTTTTCGTTATTGGCGTATCGGTTCTGGACTGTACGGCCTGCGAACAAACTTTTTGATCCCCTCTTTCATATTTTAAATGAACATTAACAAATGAAAATACGTCTGCATCTCATTCCGCTTCTTAGGTCATACTTCAGCTATGCATACTTTCTCAACTATGAAGTGAAGCTGGGAATCGAATATTATGCCTCCCAGAGCCAGAATAATCTGGACACTACTTCACCTACCTTAAACTAACTTACACTAATGACAACACACACACACACACACACACACACACACACACACACACACACACACCTATGCCCGAGGGAGGACTCGAACCTTCGACGGGAGGAGCCGCGCGAACCGTGACAAGGCGCCTTGACCGCTCGGCTACCCTGCGCAGCACAGGGTCAGAAATGTTACATTTGACGTTCCAGTACAGTCCAGCATCTGACCTCTGTTGCACCTGAATGCCCCAGAAAGCTGAAAATTGCACGATTAGACCGCCGGCCATGTGGAGACCCACAATGAAGCCTTTCTTAAACTCTGTCAGTTGTTGATAGCGTCGTCTCAGACAGTGCACTGCATCTACGTTTCCTTTACAGCGATCACACATCTGACGCTGCTCAAACTCCTTATGTACCTTTTTTTTTTCTTTTTTGATCATCAGTCTCCTAACTGTTTTGATGCGGGCTCCCACGAATTCGTCTCCTGTGCTAATCTCTTCAAGTCGGAGTAGCATACCCACGTCCTCAGTTATTTGCTGGTCTAATAACAACACTAAACACGAACAAATCTAGTGCTCATCGATGTTCCTTTTACCTGTCACAGCGAACTGCAACTCTAACCAGTTACGTTGCAGTGCTCTTGTACTAAGTTAAATTGACTTCTGACCGCGTTGTCTGGGCGCTTCGCTCTTTTTGTCACGCAGTGTGACTATATTTGTTACTTCTTAACTTAATTATAAATGCATAATCTAAAAAGGCTTCATACCTAACTTGATCTCCATAGTCCACAGCATTACAGGAAAATTTTTAATGGCTTACAAATTATCATATTCCTCGCATTGATGCGATGTAGCAATGGATGTGCGACGTGTGGACCACGGTCAATGTGTGTGGTCATTATCTCACAGCACGATTCTTAATTATTACGTTTTACAATCAACTGCGAAACATTCAGAAACAAAACCGTGACTGCACTGAGTTATCTGTCAAACAAACGCATAAAATACAATGAGGTACTCACAAGGGAACCTCCCCATCGCACCCCCCTCAGATTTAGCTATAAGTTGGCACAGTGGATACGCCTTGGAAAACTGAACACAGATCAATCGAGAAGACAGGAAGAAGTTGTGTGGGACCGTGAAAAAAAATTAGTAAAATATACGAACTGAGTAGTCCATGCGCAAGACAGGCAACATCAAGGTGAAGATGAGCTCATGGGCGCCGTGGTTCAGTGGTTAGCGTGAGTAGCTGCTAAACTAGAGGTTCTTGGTTCATGTCTTCCCTCCCCTGAAAATTTTACTTTCTTTATTTTCGCAAAGTTATGATCTGTCCGTTCGTTCATTGACGTCTCTGTTCACTGCAATAAGTTTAGTGTCTGTGTTTTGCGACCGCACCGCAAAACCGTGCGATTAGTAGCACCGCCGTGCCCAGCAATGGGAACCGAAAACATTTGATCGCAAGGTCATAGGTCAACCGATTGCTCCACGGGAAAACACGTCTGATATATTCTATACGACACTGGTGACGGCGTGTGCGTCACATGAGGGGAATATGTTGTCGACCCACCTAACTTGTACACTTAGCGAATGGGTAAAAAGATACTTCTACCAAGCCCGATTTAGTTTTCTTGTGGATGTGATAATCACTCCCAAAAAAGTGATGAAAACATAAGAGTTTGTCACATAAACTGAAAATAAAAAGTTAAACTTTTCACAGGATGGAAAACTTGAACCTAGGACCTCTCGTTCCGTAGCTGCTCTCGCTAACCACGGGACCACGGCGCTCCTTGACTCCCGGTCTCCTTGATGTTGCCTATCTTCGCATGGACTACTCAGTTTGCATATTTTACTAATTTTTTTCATACTTCCACACAACTTCTTCCCGCTTTCTCGATTGATCTGAGTTCAGTTTTTCAAGGCCTATCCACTGTGCCAACTTATAACTAAATCCGAGGGGGGTGCGATGGGGAGGTTCCTTGTCAGCTGATTCATGCGAAAACATTTCCGACGTGATTATGGCCGCACGACGGGATTAACAGACTTTTAATGCGGGATGGTAGGTGGAACTACGCGCATGAGACATTCCATTTCAAAACTCGTTAGGGAATCAATAATCCAAGAACCACAGAGTCAAGGGTGTGCTGAGAATACCAAATTTAAGGCATTACTTTTCACCATGGAGAATGCAGTGGCAGACGGCTTTTACTTAACATTCGAGAGCAGAGACGTTTGCTTAGTGTTGTGAGTGCTAATATACACACACGCTAAAAAAAAGTTTTACATCACCTCAGTTCCGAGAGATTCGTAACCTGTACGGAAAACTGGAATAGAGATCAACATAAACATCATTTCCACCTTTTCATCGTTCATGAAAACAACACATTGAATGTTGTACCACCATTCGCCGAGACCTTCAGAGGTTATGGTCCAGATTGCTGATCACACCGGTGCCTCTTGCATTGATGATGCATGCCTGTATTCGTCGTGGCGTACTATCCTCAAGTTCATCAAGGCAGATTGTCCCACACCTCATTGGCGATTCGGAGTAGATCCCTCAGAGTGGTTGGTGGGTCATCCATAAACAGACCTTTTCAATCTATCCCAGGCATGTTCGATAGGGTTCATATCTGGAGAACATGCTGGCCACTCTAGTCGAGCGATTTCGTTATCCTGAAGGAAGTCATTCACTTGGTGTGCACGATGGGGAAGGAAATTGTCGTCCATAAAGACGAATGCCTCGCCAATATACTTCCGATATGGTTGCACTATCCGTCGGAAGATGAAATACACGTATCGTACAGCCGTTACGGCGTCTTCCATGACCACCATCGGCATTCGTCGGCCTCACACAATGCTACCCCAAAACAACAGGGAACCTCCAACTTGCTGCACTCGGCGGACGGTGTGTCTAAGGCGCTCAACCTGACTGTGTTGCCTTCAAACACGTCTCCGACTGTTGTCTGGTTGAAGGCATATGCGACACTCATCGGTGAGGAGAATGTGATGCCAATCTTGAGCGGTCCATTCGGCATGTTGTTGCGCCTATCTGTACCGCGCTGCATGGTGTCGTGGTTGCAAAGATGGACCTCGACAAGGACGTCGAGAGTGAAGTTGCGCAGCATGCAGCCTATTGCGCCCAGTTTTAGTTGTAACACGACGTCGTGTGGCTGTACGAAAAGCATTATTCAACATGGTGGCGTTGCTGTCAGCTTTCCTCCGAGCCATAATCCGTATGTAGCGGTCATCCACCGCAGTAGCAATCCTTGAGCGGCCTGAGCGAGGCATGTTATCGACCCTGTCTCTCTGTATCTCCTCCATGTCTGAACAACATCGCTTCGGTTCACTCCGAAACACCCGGACACTTCCATTGTTGAGAGCTCTTCCTGACATAAAGTAGCAATGCGGACGCGATCGAACCGCGGTATTGACCGTCTAGGCATGGTTGAACTACAGACAAAAGACAACAGGAGCCGTGTACTTCTTTTCTGGTGGAATGACTGGAACTAGTCGGCTGTCGGACCGCCTCCGTATAGTAGGCGCTGCTGTTTAGATCTTTGGGCGGGTATAGTGACATTTCTGAACAATCAAAGGGACTGTGTCAGCGATACAATGGTCACAGTCAACGTCTATCTTCAGGTGTTCTGGGAACCGGAGAGATGGAAAACTTTTATTTAATGTATGTATATGCAACTCTGCGTGAAATAATCACACTAATGAATGTGGGACGCACGACGAGTGTCTCCGTCAGAACAGTGCTGTGAATTTCGGCTTTAGTTGGCTATGTCAGTAGACGAACAACACGAGTGCCGTTCGTAACAGCACGATATAGCCTGCAGCGCATCTCCTCAGCTCGTGACCATATCGGTCGGACGCTAGACGATTGGAAAACCGTGGCTTGGTCAGATGAGTCCCGACTTCAGTTGATAAGACTTAATGGTACTGCAATGAATGTGGCGCAAACCTCATGAGGTTATGGATCCAATTCGTCAAGAAGACTCTGTGCAAACTGTTGGTGGCTCCATGGTGGTGTCGGATGTGTTGACATGCAATGGGCTGGGTCCACCGGTCCAAATCGTTGACTGGAAATGGTCATGTCAATTGCTTGGAGACGGTTTGCCGCCATTCTTGGACTTCATGTTCCCATTACAATGCACCATGTGACATGGCTACAATTGTTCGTGATTGGTTTGAAGCATGTTCTAGGCAGTTCGAACGGATGATGAGGCCACCCAGATCGTCCGACATGAATCCCATTGAACATTTATGAGACATAATCGCAAGGTAAGTTAGTGCAGAAACTCGTGCACCGCAACACTTTCGAAATTATGCAACGGCTATAGAGACGGCACAGCTGAATATTTCTGCAGGGAACTTCCGACGGCTTGTCGAGTCCATGCCTCGTCGAGTTGCTGCACTACGTCGAGCAAACGGAGGTCCGACACGATATTAGGAGGTATCCGATGAATTTTGGCACCTCAGTGTAACGATAGTCTATGGTGATTACTCATTCTGTGGACGTTTTCACTCCAAACACTAGTTCGTTTTATACCAATTCAGTAGTGTCTTTTAACTAATTTTGAAGAGTAGTTGAAAAGAGCGCAGTTATATTCTAAAAACAGTTATTGTTTCCATATTTGAAGGACCAGAGGAAGAAACCAGGTATGTCACATTTTATTTCGAAACTGAGTTATTACTGCAGCTCGATTCAAACTGATCATATCTATCTGTTGACGGACTAAAACTGGAAAAAACCAAGCGAGCCCAGATATTAGCATTCATTGTTTAGCTATGAGAACCAGATAATTTCAATATTCAAGAGGAAGAAGTAGGCAAGTCAGCGGTGACTCATGGGGCCACGAGAGGACAGAGGAAACAGAGTTCGGATGCAGTCTCTCCCCCGCCTCCACCCGCCCCCTCACCTTTCCCAGTAAATTGGAGGCTAGGAAAAACAAAAAGAGCGTGACTAAAAGCATAGACTTCGCAAAAATGTATCCCTACCGCACCCAATGACGTTTCTATAAGCGACAAGTTTCGATGTTTCCTTCAGTATTCATGTTCTACCAACAGCCGAATCCTTTCTCTATGTTTATTTTGAATGCCTTGTGAAAAACGACGCAAATAAAGTGACGCCATGCCTTGTATGAGGATACTGAACAACCCCGTACCAAAAATTCTAGTACACATGGGCTCTAAAACGCATACATTAAGAGCTACGAGCTCTTGCTCATTAGGAAACATGTGTTCCACGTAGAGTCGAACAAGTGTTCATAACTCATAGCCGATGTATACTAGACTTTTTGCTACGTATGATGCTTCTTTCCTATTCCTCAATATTGACCATTCCTTCAGGGACATCGTGTACATTTTGTGATTACGCTGATGGGCAGAGTATAAACTTTACCCTCTTCTCCTTCATTCATTATATAACTCCCAGTGAAATTACTGGCCTGAAGAAGATAAAAATTATATTCCCTCTGTACTTGCAATGCGATAAAAATATACGATTATGGAACACAAAGACTCTTTAGAAATCACCTACAGATTTCAAGAAAATGATCGAATCATCCCGACGTAAGCCATCTCCTCTGAGCCGGCCGCGGTGGTCTAGCGGTTCTGGCGCTGCAGTCCGGAACCGCGGGACTGCTACGGTCGCAGGTTCGAATCCTGCCTCGGGCATGGGTGTGTGTGATGTCCTTAGGTTAGTTAGGTTTAAGTAGTTGTAAGTTCTAGGGGACTTATGACCTAAGATGTTGAGTCCCATAGTGCTCAGAGCCAGTTGAACCATTTGAACCATCTCCTCTGACTGTTGTGCGTGTTAATCAAGAAATTTAAAACACCATTGGACTCAAACTAAACTGAAAAATGCATTTTCGAAACTGAGTCTTTGACGAATACATCTGGATCGAGCCACTACCGAATGCTGACAGAGGAAACGACTTATTGTCGAAGAATACAAACTGGCATCACAAGGACAGTATGAGAAAGTCAACCAATGGAAAGCAATTTGAGCTGCTAATGTCTGCTTATAATGGTATGTTTAACTTCAGAATTGCTTACTCGACTAGTGCACAATAGCTTTGCAGTTATCTTCCGTTCACTGTAATCTTACTCGAACTATTCCGTTCGCTAGTCTATATCTCCTTCCCATTTCCAGGTCGAAATATAAAGAATGGCAAAGACAGATTAAGTTTTTCCGTCCTACCGCTGTGAAGTTCTTCAGTCAGGTACCCCACAGCTAAATATACGGAATGTGAACATTACCGCTGCTTTACCAAAATCAGAAATTTATTTACTCATGATTATTATGGACTAACTGTGTCCGTTTTACTTGACTTACGTGTTTCTTTCCCCTTACAGAGAGACGTTTGACCACGTTTCGGCAAATTACTTCATTCTTGGTATACTTCAGATACCAGTAACGCTATCCCCTCAGACAATATGTTTAATTTACGAAATAAAAATTATTCTATGTTCGTATGTAGCGGTGTAATCACATTTCAGGCAGGTAAGGGTAAATTTAACGAGGAACGGAAAATTAAGAAGATAGCCGGGACAGAGCGTCGCTATAAGAACTTAAGCGATCGACGACCCGCAACCGCGACTCGTAATGGGACAGCAGTGTGGTCTAGTATAGGCCCCCACCCACAACCACGCCCTCTTCCTCTCCCATCGTCCAGTCGGCCGGCTGGTGAGGGACACGGGAACAATTTTTTGGCTGGTGGGACAACTAGGAGATGGGTCAGCATACAATATGGTTGACTAGCCCAGCCTGCAAAACTGACAATGTGATAATAGTTGTAGATCTACTTAAACGGTAGCCACGTAAAAGACAAGAATAATTCACCACCTGAAACTTCGGCAAATTTGTTCGGTTTTTCTTTTAGAGTACAAACAGTAAAGTATGATTATAACACTTAAGCCTAAGAAATAATCAAAGATAACTGCAATAAAAATATTATTTGTCACGAGATCTCTGAAAATAACTGTAAACATTTAAACAAGAGAGTGATATTTAAACTCAAGATTAATCCAAGGTAATTGCAACAAGATGTCTCCAGAAATCTAGTACTAGGAGAGAATTAAGATAAACGGCTCGTTCAAAAATGTCACTAGATACAAATACTGCACCTAACCAATATAGGGCATTCACCAACAGTCCGCAGTGTCGGCTACATGACAGCCGTCTCTCTCAGTGCGGCTGGGGCTAACGGACACCCCGTTGGACAGCCAATGTAATTCTAAAACACAGTTTAAAAAAAAAGAGTAACAACTAGGCGCAATAATTGCCCTGTCCGTCCCAGTAGGACTCTTATTAGTTGGACCCCTTCACGGGTCTATCAAAAAACAATACCACAAGCAACTTAAACAATACTAAAACTGTCACTGTGTGGCAACAGGAACGAATTGCAAATAATCAAGGGCACACCGAACCGGGAAGCGGCCAAAAGACCCAATACACGTCGTCCGCTGAGGCGACCGACCGACCAACCAACGGTTGTTCGCGATGAAATCACAGGCAAGGGAAAAGGTGGCAAGTGAATCGCCAACTGACAGCTAGTTACCAAGAGGTCGCTTCGACGGGCGGCAAGACAATGGGCGGCGGCGGCAACACACTTTCGATGGAAAACCAACAGCCATCAGCCTCCTGGGGAACTGAGTCTTCGGTTACTTCCCGCACAGCGGGTCAACCATCGTCCCGACCGCTTCAGCTCGGAGCCCCACTTCCTTCCTGTGCTGTCCCAGCGAGACTCGCACGCCGCGAAAATTCGGTCCACGAGACGTGGCGCAGCGTAGCGCCACCGGACGACCAGAGGAGAAACCAACCATTGATAGACGCCCGGAGGAGAAATCGATATGGGCCGACACGGCTCACACTCATGTCATACTGCCGTTATGCGTATTTGCAAAAGATGATCCTTTGGGATGTCGCATGCCAGACTGAATGAAGCAGATCCTAGAATCGTATTATTTGAACGTGGCGCCAGATGGCGTTGACCTCAGAGATCGAAACAAATAGGACTAGCTTGTATAACACACAAAACAACGCAAATATTCCTTGCTGCATTACATCTGTTATTTTTTTTTATTGATCGTCATATCGTCAATGAAAAAATAAGACATAGAATACGTTATGAGTTGAAACCTGTCAAGGAACATATACAGAGGGCCTAGGATGGATCTTTGTGGGACACAACGCGTAAATAGTACTATTAGTACTAGTATGCATCTGGTATGCCTTGACGATTAGGTTGCAAGGAAATGAATTGATATGAATCTTTTTGCTTCATACTGTACTGCTTATTCTACCAAATTAAAGGCCGGAGCAGTATTAAGTAAGCCCTTGTTGCTATGAAAGTCCAGCCATTTGTGACGGTGCAGCTCTCCCACCCACAGTATCAGTTCATCACTCGCGGTATTCTGCATTAGGACACACATAGTCACAGCCACTGACATGTTGCCTGGATGGCAGAGATATAAGATACTGCACACTCTCTAAAATGTACATCGTTGAACATGTCCTAGTTTATTAAATATCTACGTACATTAACGACCGTAGTGTTGGAAATTTTATGGAAACTTCACGATAAAGTAAGTCATTCCACAGACTGAAAAAGGAGGGAAGGAAATAAGTTGCGATCGGTGATGCAGACATTAGTTTCTTGACGGTTTCGTAGTTCACAGGATGGCCTGCATCTATGTTTTGCTCGGTCACTGTTGATTTGTCAAGCTGTAGAAAATTAAGGTAACATCGATTTCCGTACAACGTTCGTGAACGACTGGTGTTGATTGTGCATTACACGTTAAGTCCACACTGACAGGGAATCTTGCATACAAACATTTTACATATCTTTTAGACATCCTTCACGGCACCGACGATATTGGAAATCTTATACCTATCATGGGCGGGTAATCGAGGGGGTGAGTGGAACAGTCGCCACATTCGTTCACGCAGTTGGTCAGTGTACTACGAGCTTCGATATCGAAAATCTGCACTTCCTCTCGTTTGCCCATATCGATCGTTCAGAGCGTTACAGCTGGGAATTTGTATACGCCACGGGAGAGGATTTCACCTGTTTGGTTCTCAGCCGAAATTTTAGCTGAGGAGAGTCATTGGATACAGCTGTTTGGCTGTGATTTTATAGGAAAGGGGTGGTTATATTTCATGTACATCTTAAAATTATTTGCACATTCTGATGCCACAGTCAGAGTCAAGGAGCTTTCCCTCACATGCAATGATACGTAACTGTTGTTTTCGGATCCACTAGCAATGTGTGGAGACACCTGATAATTTTTAGAAACTAGATAATTCTTTAACTGGTCCCTCAACGGACTACCATTCTCTCTTAGATTACTGGCCGCTCCTCGAGAAATTCTTCTCCGAAATTCCCTCGGATGTTTGCGATTCAGAAGTACGTAGCAGTGCGAATCCATCAGCGATAAATGCGCAGATAATTGGTGACCCAAGTTTCCCGATGGGAACTGAAATGCACCCATCAGCAGATGTAAGGGGCTCAGCGACTTCCGTTCGACACTGCGCTAACAAACATTCCGCCGCGGTCCGCCTCCAACTCCCTCCCACTCCAACGCCGCCCTTCTCTCCCGCTTTTGCCTCCTCCTGCCCCCTCCCCTGCCCAGCTCATTGTTCAATGGCCCGCGCAGAGTCTGCCGTCGACCTCTCCTCGGCCAACATCGTCGTCGGCCGCCCTCCCTCGCTCTCCCGGAAGTTCGCCGACAACCTTCTGTTTGTTTACTCCCCCTCAACAGAGCTGCAAAGTAAGCCTCTCTTCAAAGGGAACTTTGCCGGGAAGTAGAGTTTCATTCCCTCACTTCTTACAGGCTTCTTACCCAGATTGCGTGGAAGTTGTCATCGAAGTGAAACACACGTCTTTTCTCTGTCGGTAACTATGTTTTCCCGTTGAACTTTTTCTTGGTCAATCGTCATAATCCTGTTGAGGGAGAGTTAGTATTCGGTGAGAACAGAGAAAAGTATGAGTTCTATTCGTTTACAGAAAGAATATAATTTTATGTAGCTCTATTGGCTCTCATGGCCGTTGTCATTCAAGATAAAATTATCAAGCATTTAAACCACATCATATTTCTTCTACACGATCGACGTTTCGACCCCTCTGCTTGGAGTGTATTCAGTACCTTGTGGTGTTCACAATCAGCCAACTGTGAACAAGATCCCGAAGATGATCCCAGCAGAGAGATCTAAACGTCGATAGTATAGAAGGAAAGTGTCGCTAAATAACAACCTAGATGATTTCACCTTGTTTCGTTTTAGCTGATTGACTGTCTGCTTCAATAATAATGTCGTGTGACTAGGGCCTCCCGTCGGGTAAACCGTTCGCCTGGTGCAAGTCTTTCGATTTGACGCCACTTCGGCGACTTGGGCGTCGATGGGGATGAAATGGTGATGATTAGGACAACACAACTGCCACTCCCTGAACGGAGAAAATCTCCGACCCAGCCGGGAATCGAACCCGGGCCCTTAGGATTGACATTCTGTCGCGCTGACCACTTTTTTTTTTTTCAATCTCGTTTTATTCGCTTTTGTTCGTTGCATCTGCTCGGGGCGGACGTCGTAAGACATCCGTTTAAGTTCGTTGTTGATCGATTAACTCAGTTTTTTTTATTACAGAGGTCAGCTACCACTCTGACCGAACACGCTGAGCTACCGTGCGGGCTCCACTCAGCTACCGGGGGCGGACTCTGCTTCAATTACAACGGCTTATGCACGTTGGCTACTCTAGCTTCAGTCCATCTTTTTCTTCATCTTCCATTTCATTTTCATTTATGTCGGTTGTTGTTTTGCCCTTCTCTCTGAAGACAGGTGCGATGCAGCTCTTCACACTACGCCATACTAGGCAAGCCTCTTCATCCTGCACCACTACAGCCCACATTAACTTACTTACTTGTCAGCTATAGACTTTTCCTTGATGCCTCCAACGCATGTGGAGAGGCCTTCGCGACCGATTCGACCAGCCATTGCACAGAAAGTGTTACGACAGGAGTCGTAGATGATGGGGAGTTTACTGGATGTAGTCCCTAACTCTCATTTATTAATATGGTATCATAATATTACACTTCACAGCAAGATTTTGTAAACATGAATGACGGACCATTTGAAGTACCATTTGGTTTTGGTCACATCAGCCAATAAGTTAAACAAATCTTTGACGGTGCCGATCACAGAAAACATTTACAGCTTACGTTTCTATGCCTTTAAAACTACTCTTCAATAATTAAAACATACATTAAAAATGTATGAAATTATTTGACAGATGCCTCACATGGACTAGCGCTAGAAGCACTCTAAACGGTAACAGAGTGGAAGGGTTACAAAACAATCACCTGGTAGCCATCAAATTTAACTTTGAATCACTTGCTCTCTCATGCTCATGGCAACATTTATACACTCTCTTGGCGTTACCAGGGCACGAAACGTTTTGAAAGAAACAAATGGAGGCCCTTCCATAACTCAAGAAACATCAGATTTGCTTACATCATTTAAAGACATATGTAAAGAACAAAAGCAAAGTCACATTTTATATTAATTAAAAAGATACAATCACATTAACATACGTAGTTTAACAAGACACGAATTCACAGTAGAAGGAGACATGAACGCACCACAAACATGACCAAAGTAACACCACCTACAAGACAACTTAAAAGGATGTGGCACGTACACTGACGAACCACACTAGCTCTTAAGCAACGACACTGAACACTGAGCGACACAGTGGCTGCTCACAAAATTGTTGATCCACACAAGGTATGCATCACACCTCTGTACAAGCACGCAACAGTGAGCAGGGAAACCGACGAAGAACCTCTGCCAGAAGAAATGTTCGATACACCACAACAAACGGACCATGACTTCACACCAGCAACCAGTGGCGTTTGTCCTTCTGCAACAACAGCCACAAACAGTACTAATATGATCATAGAATGAAGGCTTTCACGGCAGGTGTTGTCATCACTTAACATTTCCGGGCTGAGATCCCGTGGTCCATACATAAGACTCTCCCCTGACGTTTCGCCTTCGACTGCGGAAGGCATCCTCCGAGGATTCGCCGATTGTCCTCGGAGGATGCTTTCCGCAGTAGAAGGCGAAACGTCAGGGGAGAGTTTTATGTATGGACAACGGCATCTCAGACCGGAAGTGTTAAGTGATGAGTACTAATATGTTCCTGTCATTTACACATCCATACGGAACGCGACAAGAGTAGCATGAAGGGGCACACCATACTTCGTATCCAGAAGCGAGAAGATGTCAGTGTTACTTGGCAGTTTTGCCCCAGGCTGTCACGTAACCTATGATATGCACATCCCAATATTCAGTGCAGTGGATCCTTCAAGGCTGCATGATAACTGCAGACAGAATTCCCTGCTGCCAGTGACTGCACAGCTAGTTAGTTCTTCCACATCTCCTTTTATTTCTGTGAGACGGACCTGTTATTTTCTAGAGCCTTGGCAGCTTTCTGAGCTGGCTCGTGATAAGTTAGTTAACTTGAAAGAACCAGAGGCTCATAAACTTGTGCAACACTGGAAGCATCCCCCTTCGATTAGGTACAGAACAGAGATATTCCTATCCCGTCTCCACACAGCAGGTGCATTGGGAGCGGTCTGCATTCCGAAAAACTTCATTGCACAACATGCTAGGAGGAATCTACTATTGGAAAAATAAAATCTTAAGATAAGCGAAACAGAATGGGAGAGCATGGCATCAGTCATTGACTACTGCCATGACACAAAATACTGTTCCTTTAGATTTGAGCAGCAGAGCCTATGATTGGCTAACAATACTTATTTTTGTAGAAGGTGCGTTTCCCCACGCATGTCTATGTGTAAGCCTCTTGGATTGCCCTGTGTTAGAAACCGGTCATTCAATGGGACAGATTTTCTGCCTTCACTCCAATGACATACTCCTGCTGGTTAACCATGACAAAATCCGTGGGTGTAGGAATTTCTTCATCTTATGTCTAAATTCATTATTTATCACAACTTCCAAGATCTGCTGCAGTTGCCGGGCGAGATTCTTATACTGGCATAATCAGCCCAGTTTTTGAGAGTCAGAGGACTTTTGCCGCTTGGTGGAAATGATTATTCACTTGCTTTTGGGGCACTGAGGAGAGAACGAGTCGCTGCAGAGAATTGCAAAAATGGTTCAAATGGCTCTGAGCACTATGGGACTTAACTTCTGAAGTCATCAGTCCCCTAGAACTTAGAAACTACTTCAACCTAATTAACCTAAAGACATCACACACATCCATGCCCGAGGCAGAATTCGAACCTGCTACCGTAGAAGTCGCGTTGTTCCAGACTGTACCGCCTTGAACCGCTCGGCCACAACGGCCGGCAGAGAATTGCAGATGGGGGTTATCTGCATCTTAGAGCAGAGCACAGGGGTTGAGCTAGAGTCAGATTTTCAACCATTACTGTCGCCATCTTCCACCTTCATATCATGTAAGAGTAATCGCCGGCGTGATTGGGGTGCCAGTATAGGTATCTTACATCTGGATTTGTCTGCACAGTTTTAACGTTCACACCCAATTGCTATTATCATGCACTTTGGCGAATCTATTGTGTCTGAACTACCTTTTTTATCAGTCGTTGACTGCATCTCCGATACAGTTTCACGTTGAGCATTATGTGTCTACCTACTAATGCCAAAGCAATATTGCAAAATGGCAACCCTTTATCAACGTATGTAATGTTTATATTCTTAATTCAGTTCAGCTGTTTCATGTGTTATGGTAACAAAACAAATTCTGACCACCAGACTGATATTCTGTGTATAACCCTGCATATCCCATAAAATATCTATGCATGTTCGTATCTTATTACTTATAGAACTAGATAGATGTACATTTTTGTTAATTCCGCAGTTCTCATGAAATTTGCATTTGCTTTTCAATATGTCGTATATGTAACCAGGCAGATGTGCAATTGTATAGGTCTGCAGCTTTCATAAGTTTTGTACATGTTTACGTGATACAGTAATCTCTAGAATTAAGTACAAGCCCTAATGACGTAGTGTTACACAATCGCAGAGCCTGTTATGACCCGAGCTGTGACATTCATTGGCGCCTCTTCTGCTAGCGCCATCTCGCGACGCGGCCTGTAGTGTAAGAACAGAGCCGGAGTTGCTGTAGTACCCAGTTTGCGCTTGTATGTGATGGAGATACTTAACATTTATAATGTCACCTGTCTTGGACGCCTATGTGCTACTTACGACAATTCTGTAAGGCCTGCGTGTTATAGGCAACTATTCCAAACATGTCCAAATGTGTGTGAAATCTTATGAGACTTAACTGCTAAGGTCATCAGTCCCTAAGCTTACACACTACGTAACCTAAATTTTCTAAGGACAGACACACACAGCCATCCCCGAGGGAGGACTCGAACCTCCGCCGGGATCAGCTGCACAGTCCAGTGCCTTGGACCGCTCTGCTAATCCCGCGCGGCCGCAACTATTAATATCACCATTGTTTGCCTTGATGTTGTAGCCTGTATGTGTCCTAAGGTAAGTAACCAAATTTATATGTATACATGTTATATAAGTGGAGTCCAAGCCCACTTTTATAGTGTTTTCTGTCCTCCCTAGGTCCGATGATGGCGGCTTTAGTTTCGCCGAAACCGGTAATCGTGGCATGAAGAGAATTCCTGCCTTCTTGGCTACCAGTTTACTTTCTTACAAGCATCTAGATCGCTTGACGAATTTAATCTGCCTCCAGTGCAGTGCTAAGCATTCAGATATTGACACAAAATAATTGTAACGTAGTGACGCACAAGCACAGCAGTGTGGCGCTTATAAGTGGGGCCGAGATGGGGTAACAGAGATAGCAGGAGGTGGAAAGCAACTGGGGCGACCCGGCGTGAATGCGTGCGCCGGTGTGAGATGTATAACATAATTACTTCCGAGTGAAGTAAACGCGCGCTGAATGGGCGCCGGCGCCGGACGACGCGGGGTTGTCCCACCCCAGCCATGCTCCCGCCCCCCCGCTCCCCCACCCCTACGCACAGTGGCAGCACTCTGCGCAAGCAGGCAGCGAGCCGTGCACGCGGAACTGATGAGACGCGCTCGGTGCGGCCGCGCGTCGGCGCGTCGCCCAACCGGCGACCCCGCCCGGTTTCGCTGCTGTTGTTATTCGCCGTGGCAGCGCCGCTCCGTCGACAAACTTTCAGGAGCTGTTACGAATGTTGGCAGAGTGTTTTGATGAAACGAACTCCCGCTCCGCGGGGACCCATTACTGGGTAACTCCAGTTAGTTTCGTTTTTTTTTTTTTTTGCGTATGTTTACCCGAAAATTTGTTTAGTTTCCTGGAGCCAAGGTACGTTTCGCATGTTTTATTCGTCACGGGTACATTACACTGATTGCCGCGGTAGCGAACGCTTTAACGCTTTACTGGGTTTACATCTACGTCTAGGCCACCTTATGGTATGTTGCGGAGGGTACTTTGTGTATCACTGTCACATAAGAAAAATCATTATTGATATGCCCTGTGTTAGCTCGCATTTCTCTCATTTTACATTCGTTAGAAATTCGCGAGATACGTAGAAGGAAGCAATGTATCTATTGAATGTATTTTTTGAATCTTCCAGGACGGCCCTTTCTCGGTAATTAAACCACACCGTGATGCACAACGCCCCTCCTGTAGCGTCTGGAACTAGTTGGATGAGCATCTCTCTGAAGCTCTCGTCCTGATTAAATGAACCTGTGACGGAATGCTCTGCTCTGCTTCGGATCTTCTCTGTTTCCGATCCAGTCCCATCTGGTGTGACGAGCAATACTGAAGTATCAATCAAATGGGGGATTTGCAAGCTAACCTTCATGGGAAACCTGTACTTCGTCAAGACTCTTCCACAGGATCTCAATGTGTCACCTGCCTCACCTGCGATTAGTTTTACGTGGCCTTTCCATATTATACCTTGCGAGGTGCCGGGGCTAGCAGTGTATTTAACACAAAATTCTTCTAGAATCTACATATGTAACTGATGCTCAACCCCCCCCCCCCCCCCCACCTACTACTCTAACTTCGACTTTTGCTGTTTCAGTAACATAGTGAGAAATGAAAGGGTTGCTCTACCGATTAACAGAATGAAAGTTCTGTCCAAAATAACAATTTGATTAATTATGACTAAACTCAAAAACATAAACAAAACACATGAAACATTTACAATACATCAAATTGGCTCAAATTGGACACTCAAATAAATGCTGTGAAGGTGAAGTTGTCCCTAAACTAGATTGTGACATTTATGACGAAGTGGTATGTGGAGCCAATTCCTTGCAACTCAAATCTTAAGAGAAACACACAGCCAACCCAACATTAATTGCTGCTACAGTAGTGAGAACTCAGGCAATGAACACCAAAGACAGAACAAAGTTAGAAGAGACGAACAGGCGCGCTCTGCTGTGCTCTGATTATCACCTAGCAAAATTGCCTGCTTTGCCAGTGCTGCGGACGTACATTACTAAGCTGTCTTCTTAACTGCAAGGACACGATCTGGCATACCGGAGGCGATGGCTGGTTGCTTCGACGTCCCGTCGTGGTGATGATAATGTCGCGAGTATAGCTCGAAACAAATTATCCTGGTCTGGTTGTTCCAGACTGAAGACATCCTAGCAATACAAATGCGCCTCTGAGGGAGATGGAGGCTCGCCACACTATCACTGACGGTACAGTGATTGATTTTAACAAGTCAAGTCACACAGTAACTCTGATACAGTCAACTTTAGCCAAAACTGCTCAAGACAGACAACATAGGCCGCTTGTACGCAGAACTCTCAATTGCCAACTGTACTCGGAAAGTTACGTTGAAGTAGAAACTTCAGCAACTTTGTCAAACAGTTACAATTAAATAAGAGTATATTAGACAGCCAATGGAAGGCAGGCTGTCCAGAGCAGCGAGAGTTCAGTCTTGTAACCTACCCCGACCGAAAAGGCGAGAGCCGACCCCCACCAGAGCACCCGTACAAACAAAACACAGAACATTCCCGCCCCCACGACAGTGGCCGTGGTTAAATGTTCCAATCAGCATCTCGAAAACGGGCGGAAAATTCCTCTCTACTGCCAAAGCACTACCATTCCACCAATGGAGATTCTTGGCGCCAATTTCTGTGCCGATTTTGCTACGTCACGGAGCTATGCCCTGAGCAAGCCAATCACAGTTACGATTTCGCAGAAAACGCGGGAATTTGCCCGCCAAGACTGCCTGGGTACACAAGTCATTCCCACGCCTCGCTTTTAGCCCGCCAGAAAGTGTTTTCGCAAATTTTCTGCGAAGTAACGGAATCTCTAGCCCAGCCGCTCCTTCAGGCCCCTGCAGGCGTGTCTCCGCCGCTATTATGACAATGTCGGCGTCTGGAAAGCATTCACTCAACTCCCTCACACCCGTCGGCTTAACCCTTTCAAGATCAGCAGTGCCCGCCTGTCACTGGACCACCCAGGTGACGAGAGACGCTGTGTGAGAAGTCCGCGTGTGAACGAATAGCAACTTTTCACCGCATGCAATTAGAGAGGAAAATCGAATTACTCAGAGTAAGATAGAAATATGAGAGGGGGCTCCTGCCACCTCTCAACCTCGTGTTTGACTGCTTCCACTAATTTCGTTATCGTACAGTAACAGGCTAGTCCTCCTACGTGCCCGCAGTACGTTACATATCTTAATGAGGAGGTGCAACTGCCAACCTCTCCATGAACCGTTGATCTTTTGCAAATCGTCCTCAATTTCCCTAGCATTGCTACTACTGTGTGTATAGGATGTTTTAACTTGAGACTACTAAATATCTCGAAAATGACGCATCGTACGAAAGAAAAGTTTTTTTTTTTTTTTTTTTTAATATTAGTAAAGGAAGAATCTGTCTGCGCTGCAACTGGCCACTTCCTAACTAGCCCTCTTGCGTGGATGGGGTTGACTTCGCATTTTCAAATGGGTACCCCCATTAATTTTTTGTTCCATATTCCGATTATTCTATGACAAAAAATATGTACGGCTTACTCAAACAGTTGTTTCCTATGGTTGTAGACGGCGCAGTAATGGACAAATATCAAATGTGCCTGATTTCGCAATTAAGACCCGACGCATTTGATAGTACGTTTCATCTCGATGTAAATGGGAACTATCATTAAAATAATGGTTTTTGTGGACAAATAGTGAGAATACTCAGAAATTGCTGAGGTTCTGGAATGAGGAACTTACAGAAGAATTGTGCATTCGGAAACCCATTCATAAAATCATGCGGCCGAAACACCCTATTACAACACTACCTGCAGTGCTGCCAGACGTGGACAGAGAGGCAATACCACATCTCCAACAACGAAGTTCTGAAAAATTATCACTTCACAGAAATCCGGGACTAAGATCATCTGTTACCACTGGATTTGGTTAAGCAACTACTACGAACGAAGGCGTTATTCCTCAATTGGCATTGTGAATGCTGGCGGATTATTCAAGCGACACGTGACTGAACATGAATGCTCTAACACGAAGAGAACCAATTAAAATCCTTTTAGAGAACGTATAGTGATTTGAATAAGAAGAGCTTCTTCTAATGGTTTATACCTTATTCAAACTACTTCGGACCGTGGTATACGTCACGAATCAACCGGACAAAGGCAGGTGGAGTCAGATTTATGAAGTCCAGTAATATGGCTATTTACAGAAATTATTCCTCGGAAGTAAGAAATCGTTTGTGGCAATAGTCGTTGTGTAAATGCCCACTTCCTTCGCGCAGTCGATACACGTGGGCCCAGCGATCCTCTACACAAAATAGTCATGCGAAGGAACGAAAAGTTCTTCTAAATGTCTGACTTGCATATATCTGAACTTTGACAAGTCAGTCACTGAAAGAAAACGGATAAACCAGCCTAAAAACGGGTTAAGTCAACAATTTAAACATCTACATAACACACACACTAACAGTGGAGCGTGTCCACGTCTGCCTCACCGAATACATGGCATGCAAGTGCCTCTCCCCCCGATTTCCGACTCCACTCCCGCTCGTTCTGTGAACGAGAAACTCTTCAAAGAAGCTTACCGTGCCCTTACCAACTTCGTGAAAACACCCTTTGCTCTACATTCTGATCGAGTGGTACCGGACACTTTTATGCCTACACTCAAATATTGGGCTACTACCTAAGTACGTAGTGTTTTTTCTAAGTTTAATAATCACAATAAAAATGCACAAATCATAAGTCATTTTTTGGAGTATATGAAGATGGTATCTGTGCAGCTCTCTCAGAATGAAATGATAAATAAATCAGGACACTAAGCTGTCGACAGGCGTTGTCATACATCAATGGGGACAGTTGAAAATGTGTGCCCATACAGGGACTCGAACCCAGGATCTCCAGGTTACATGGCAGATGCTCCATTTTTTTCTTTTTTTTTTTTTTTGTTCGGTCGGTGTGGACGTCCGATGACACTTGTTTAAGTTCATCGTTGATCCGTTCTCTCAGTTACAGAGGGCCGCTAACGCTCTGGCCGAACACGCTGAGTACCGAGACGGCTCCACAAAATACGTAATGCCCCTGCTCATTACACTCATTACCCACGGCAGACAATCTTACCGAGTCCCGTAAGAGTTCGGGCAATCCGAATGCATCCAGCACAGAGGAAGAAGGTCAATGGCGGATTCGGACATGTCCGAAAGAGCAGATACCATCTGCATATAGTTATGGCTAACCGGCCATTGACCTCCTTCTTCTATGCTGGATGCACACGCATTGCCAGAACTCTTAAGATTGTCTGCCTCGAGTAATGAGTGTAATGGGCAGGGGCACTACGAATGTAGTGTGTGGACATTTGGTTGGGAATGTGCGTCTCATGGGGAGCGTGCAAGGGACGAATCCCTGCAGTCGCACTACCCTCTGTGCCCTGTGCCTCGGTGGCTCAGATAGATTGGCTTCACGACTGCCGCGCCTGGTACAGGTACTGCCAATGCCACATGGTATTGCTGGCAGATTAATGGCAGCCTTTGGATACTATGTCTGCCAAGAAATGCTGTTTAAGATCAAATACGAGACTTTAACTCTCCCACACCATTCTGGAGGACTTATTCTTACGATTGTGCGGAACAAGGTTCTAGCTTTATATCTGCGAGCGACGCTACGAACTTGGAACCAACAGCAACACGCCATCACGTCGCCGATCCTGGATGTGCTTCTTCCCCCGTCCTTTGAACCGCCGGTGGCGGTAGGCACAATATCGTCCTCATTTTCTAACGTTGCGCGATTCTTTGTTGATTTTAGTTATGTTCAGTTACAGATACCTTCTGCAACAATCCCCACTACCCGTGAGATATATCGATACTTGTGGTGTCATCATGGCAGCAATGTTGTCGAACTTAAATACCCAACGCGAGACTGACGACAGATTTGGCGTGCTGTCCATACGCCTCTCCTCAACAGGGCAGTGAGATCGTCGTGGTATACACTAATCAACCGCAAGACAGTCAACCGCCAACGAATGTACGACATTCGCATGGTAGAGTCCTCGCTCTGCCTTATATGTGGCATGCAGGACACCGACGAACATTCTCTGGAGTGCGGTGAGGCACAGGATTTTTGGCGGCTGACGCAACGCATTATGGCACTGCTCCGACGCACCGAAGAATCCACGATCACGACGGACGCTTTATATTTCCCTGACGCTGTCTTTTTCCCCCCACAGAAAACATCGGCAATCCGCTGGATTGGAGGACACACATCGCACTACGTGCTCTCGCGGACCTTGATGTCGGGCATGGACTGTTGGCATTATCTACTAGAACAACACGAACTCATCCGACGCCGCTCTAAATATAAAACGCACTTTGCGAACTTTCTGGGCAGCATATTTTATGACCCCCAGAAGCGGTGAGGAGTCCCAGGTTTACATTATTTCGAGGGTGACGTGACGAAGATGTCACTTCGGCCCTATGTATCTTCAGTTTTCTTTTGCATTCTTCTGTGTATTATTCTTGGTAGCGACTTGGATGCGTGAGCTGTTAGCTGATTGTACCACAATTCTCGCACTTGTCGGCTCTTGGAGTCTTCGGAACTATGTGGATGATATTTTTCCGAAAGTCAGATGGTATGTCCCCAGACTCATACTTTCTACACACCAACGTAAGTAGTCGTTTTCTTGCCGCTTCGCCCAATGATTTTAAAAGCTCTGATGCAATGTTATCTATCATTTCTGCGTTATTTGACCTTGAGTACTCCAAAGCTCTTTTACATTTTGATTATAATACTGGATCTTCTATCTGTTCTGTATCGACTCCTGTTTCTTCTTCTATCACGTCCTTAGACAAGTCTTCGCCATCATAGAGGGCTTCAATGTAGTCTTTCAACCTATCCGCCCTCTCCTATGCATTTAACAGGGGAATTTCCGCCTCGCTCTTAATTTCACCGAACGTTATTTTGACTTTCCTATATTCTGAGTCAGTCCTTCCGCAATCATTTCATTTTCGATTTCTTCCCTTTTTCATGCAGCCATTTTATCTTAGTTTCCCTGCTCTTCAAATTTATTTATTTCCTCAGCAACTTGTATTTCTGTATTCATGACTTTTCTTTAACGTTTGGCACTTCCTTCTTTCGTCGATCAACTGAATTATTTCTCCTCTTACCTGTGGCCTCCTTGCAGTTACTTTCTTTATACCTACTTTTTGTTTCCCATTTCGGTGGCTGCCCTTTTAGAGATGTCCATTTCTCTTGAACTGAATTGCCTAAGGAGTTATTCCTTGTCGCAGTATCTATAGCTTCAGAGAACTTCAAGCGTGTCTCTTCGTTCCGTATTACTTTCGTATCCCACTTCTTTGCCCACTGCTTCTTCCTGACTAGTGCCTCAAGCTTCTACCTGCTCCGCAACACTATAGAATTGTTATTTGAGTCTATATCTTCGGCAGGGTACACGTTCAATGCAGTGTTCGTTTCATAGACTCTTGGTGTAGTGGAAGCGTCACTGATTAATAATCAAAAAGTCCTCGGTCGGGGTACCAAACCCGCCACAACTTAAGCTTTAATTAATAACCAGCACTGGCAGCCTAAGACTACCGGCATAAGAAGTCACGCATATTCTGCCAACGGCCTTGTGAATGATGGCGAAGGAGCGGACAGAGGCTCAGGGAACTTCTTCTCCTTGGGGTGGAAACTGTCCCTAAAGCCGGAAGAATCAGCAATGATCAACGGAATAAGAACGCGGCAGGCAATGGAAAGCATTGCAAAAAAGACACATAAAGTGTTTTCCCAGGACATATGAACTGTAAATTAAAAATGTCATGATTATTTCTCCGTTGGTAAAAGACTCCGGAATAATCCCACTTTCGGATCTCCGGAGGGAAAAAACGACCAATAATGTAGGGAAAATAAAAAAGTGTTTACCCTTATGGACCAAATTCATCACTGTGTCTCGTGGTTCATTGCGAGAGTTGTGTTTTGCGTTAACATGCAAAGACGAATATGTTTTGTGGTAGCAAGACATGCCAACAGGCCAGTACAGAATACCGAGCAGGAAGCACAATTATTTTAAATTCATTACGCAATACTGAAATATTTGCGCTTGTGCTTTCCTGATAGTCACACTGTACACTAGTATTACCAGAAACCGTAGCCTTTTAAAGCTGAATGTTACGTTAGTAGAAATGAGCGGTGTTGTACTCACCAAATAAGTTTGTGATGACACTGAGTATCACATGATTTCACCATCAGTAGATGTATGAAATATTATTGTAAATTACTCCCTGGATTGGAATTTCATGACTTCACCTGAAATGTTTTAATTGTGGCACACGAAAATTTGAGCTGGACTAGCAATTTTCCACTTATGCCCGCTCACTGGCCCGGTCTAGACTTCATATGTCACTGTCCACTTCCATATATCGCAATCTTATATACACTGAATCACCAAATAAACTGGTATAGGCACGCGTATTTAAATACAGCGATACAGGCAGAATAACGTGCTGAGGTTGGCAACGTCTTTCTAAGACACGTGTCTGACGCAGTTGTTAGATCGTTTGTCGCTGCTACAATTGCAGGTTATCAAGATTTAAGTGAGTTCGAATGTGGTGTCAGTCGACGAACGAGCAATGGGGTACAGCATCTCCGAGGTAGCGAGGAAGTGAGGATTTTCCCGTAGGACCATTTCACGAGTGTACCGTGAATATCAGGAACCCGGTAAAACATCAAATCTCCGACATCGCTGCCGTCGGAAAAAGATCCTGCAAGAAAGAGACCAACGACAACTCAAGAGAATTTCTCAACGTGACTGAAATGCAACGCTTCCGCAAATTGCTTCAGATTTCAATGCTGGGCCATCAACAAGTGTTACCGTGCGAACCACTCAACGAAACATCATCGACAAGGGCTTTCGGAGCCGAAGGCCCACTCATGTAACCTTGACGACTGCACGATACAAAGCTTTACGCGTCGCCTGGGCTCGTCAACACTGATATTGGACTGTCGATGACTGGAAACATATTGTCGGGTCGGACGAGTCTCGTTTCAAATTGTATAGAGCTGATGGACGTGTATGAGTATGAAGACAACATCATGATTCCATAAACCCTGTATGTCAACAGGGGACTGTTCAAGCTGTTGGAGGTTCTGTAATGGTGTGGGGTGTTAGGAGCTGGAGTGATATGGGACCTCTGGATACGACTCTGACAGGTGACACGTACGTAAGCATCTGAGAACCTGCATCCATGAATGTCCATTGTGCAATCCGACGGACTTGGGCAATTCCAGCAGGACAATGCGACCCCCACATGTCAAGAATTGTTAGAGAGTGGCTCCAGGAACACTCGCTGAGTTTAAACACTTCTGTTGACTACCAAACTCCCTAGACATGAACACTATTGAGCACACTACTTCAGACATTATTCGAGTCCATGCCACGTCGTGCTGCGGCACTTCTGAGTGCTCGCGACGGCCTACACGATATTAGGCAGGTGTACCAGTGTATTTATTACAAGCAAAGGAGGGCTATTCCGGAAGTAAGGTCCGATCAGGCATGGAATGAAAATCACAGTGAAAATCCGATGAAACTGCACACTGGTGCGTTGGGCAGTGCCGTGTCTCTAGTATGCCCATCGACAGCGTCAAGTCGCTCTTTCAGTTCTGAGCGCACAGTGAGCACCTAAAGATGTCATGGTAGATAGTGTCTCCCGCCAAGTATGAGAGATTTCGCCTGATGTCATGCAGCCCACAATATGTACGTGTCATGCGTTTCCTTGTTCAAGGCAGCTCTCGTCAGCAGTCTGCAGGGGCAATGAAAATGCTCTTGCACCGTTTTCGATAGAAAGCATTTGATCACCTACAATGCAGCCCGTAATTGGCTGCCCCTGAGTTTCATCTCTGCTGACATGAACCGCTTGCTATGGAGACAACATTTTGGCCCAGAGAAAGAGCTGTAGAGCAGTGTAAAGAATCAGTGGAAAGGACAGGCAGCTGTTTTCCGTGATGAGGGTATTGGAAATTGGTACAACGCTATGTCAAATGTCTGGGTCGGAGCGCGACCATGTAGAAAAGTAGCTGGAAGTTGTAGCTGTTGCAAATAAAACATTTTTGCTTCTCACGGTGGTTTCCATTCCGCGACCGATCGGACTTATATCTTCCCAATAGCCCTCCTACATACAAATTCTCAGCTTCTGTACAACGATTATAAGGCACCGATGTTAAAGCCCTGAAACTAGTCTAAAACTAACAGTAAATGAACAACGACTAACTAAACTAATAGTAGTTCCAGACTAGCTTTGCTATCCATTGCAGTATCTAAGTCCTAGACTCTGTTAATAGCGCAGACTGTTACAATCGGCTGTTACTGAGACACAGGGCGACGACAGTACAATTATTAGAGCAACTTCTGGCGCAGTGACTGTGTGATATCTGCCCGATGATTACTGATGGCAAGTAGCTGAGTCAATCTGAACGTGGTCGGCGGCTGAATATTCTTTCACGCATTATTTGTCTGACGTAAGGCGGCTGCACGATACAGTCCCTGTTACCAGCGCCCTCATTGTCTTCACAGCATAACTGAATCGCCATATGCTAAAAGGGCCTCAGTCAAGCACACTGAAATGTTGCTGAAAGGTAGCCACATCTTTTAATGCTAAAAGGCACTCAGACAGGTACTTGTTTATGGTAAGAAAGATGCTACATAAATCATGTTACGCGCTGTAAAGACTTCAGTGAGTACCTGAAGCTCTTCTAGCAGAAACAAGAGAAGCTGTCCAGCAACATATTGAAAGTTTTCCACTAAAAGCAAGTCTTACGTTGGCAAGGATATAAAATGCGAGACTTAATATTCTTGTGAAGTATAAGTTGTTTATGCATAAACATCCTCTGATAAAGTTCATCTTGTACAATAATTTTCCAGGATAACTTCAATTTGCATTTCGCACGCTCTCAAGTAAACTGCTGCTGTAGATGTGAAGAGCTTAGATGAGAATCCCTCACCTTTATGTCGCAAAGCAGTGTTCCACTGGACAGCTAATAGTTGACAAGAGAAGAACTCAAGAATTTTATACTAAGCTGACAGACGAAGCTACAATGAGAAACGAACTCCATGTACTTGTTATTACTTTTGAATAAACGAAAAATGCCTCAAATTCCACCGATTCTTGTCATGAGTACATTTTGTCTGCAACAGTTGAGAGCTCTAGTTTTTGTATTCATGAAATTAAAAAAAATAATGGTTGTGAATATATAAAGAGTGACTGTAACGGGTTTGAGAAAATTGGAAACTATTCTCCTCCCCGGACATATCCCTTTCTTTCTTTTGACAGGGATTTCAGCGTAATCAAAAGAGAACGTTGGAAAAGCATGACAGGTTTTATAAGCTATACGAACTAACGAAGCTCATAATAAATTACAGCAAAGGCCAAAAATTTAATGTGACAGAAATTGATCCAATAGATGCAATCGATTTCAAGACTTGGTGGCAGCGGTTTTACTAGGAGACTTGTGTGTCAGTTGAATCTTACCACCAAAGTATTCCAAGAGATAAGAAAATCCTTTTAGGTGTGCCCTCACTGGCGTGTATCCGTAACTAGATGGCGTGTTTCCGTTCCTGTGCTGTTGGTCTGATGCTTTTATGCAAGGGCTTACCGAGAACATCGAGCATATGTAACATGCTTATTGTTTTTTGGCACTTGATCTACTATCATCCTAAAAAGCATCCTCAACTGCGAGTCGCCTGATTAGCATTCTGCCCTTATAACGTAGCTGTCTTGAAGAACCTCTAATTTTTTGGTAGTAAAGTCACTTGAATATACAAAACGGGTACGACAGGAGATCAGTACAGAATATTGTTCCTTAAAGTAATCAGTCCAGATGTAAACCAGCACTACAATATTTCAGATACTAGGAAACAGGTCATTAGAGACGAGACAGTCCTTAAAGCTTGTAAGCTAATTTTTTTTTACAGTAAGTGACGTTTCAAAATCACTAATACACTCATTAGGATTTAAGTTAACTAGCTGCATCACATAAGCCATTGTAGGAAATCTGAGACAAAATTAAATATTTTTATGAGCGAGTGATTTTGAGACAATATCTGGACTCAATATTTTTGCTGTTCAAAATGTTTTCCCACATCTGTGAAACGTCGTTCTTGATACAAGTGATTGGTCATAAATTGGTTGTTGAACTAACCAGTTAAATTCAACAAGATTACCAGCCACAAGCGCCCCGTGGAACCCTCAAAATAAATATCGTGTCGATAATTGTTGCTCTATATTCATGATTGAGCAATTGCTTGTGCACATTTTTGGGCTCTAACCGATATGATCAACCTTTTATTTTCATGCACCCATAGCCATTGGAATTAACCAAAATTCTAGCACTTGACCGAGACTCAACCACAGCAAAGTTCGTCACTGGCGACTAGGCCTAAAGAGCCGTAAAATATTGAAGTTTTCACCAGCATCACTTGCCAAATCTGAACATGACAATTTCTGTGCTTGTCCTGGAATCCTGTCAACACCCTTATGCCCTGTTAACTAACCACGAAAAATGTTATTTAATTTTAGGTAACAAAGTTTGCACGTGTTTAAAACGAGCTGCCAAGATGTAAGGTTTTATGACGCGTACCCGTTCCAGAGCGTTATCAGACTAAGTAAAATCAGAGGTTAAATGAATTTTTTCGACAGAAGCAAGATCATTGAATCTGAAATCAGGACATAATGTTTAACAGGTAATTACCACCGTTGGTTTCTACCCACGAACTGTTTGCTCGACAGCAGTGAGATGGGTGAATGTCTGACTAGAAATAAAGCCATCTGTTGGTATTGTTGACAACACACGAAGAAACATTAGAAACGAAAATTATTTATCATTAATGGTTCGGTGTGTATATGATTCGGCTTGAAATAAAACCAAGAATATTTTTTTGGTGGACAAGGATTCGAACACACATATATGCATTTCGTGTGGACCTAGACAATTTGCATTGGTGAGAAAAGCAAAGATACGATAGAACTGTATTGTTCAGTATGGGTCAGAAACCATGTACGGAAGATCCCAATTCGAACCCTAGTCGACCACCAAATTTTTCAGCGTCTCAAGATCAGATATAGTCGTTCAAGACCAGCGGTGTAGCGTAAAGTCGAGCGTTTAAGTCCACTTCATCCTCAGATATATTTGAATACTTTAAAATTTTGAATATTAAATAATTCTCGTCGTCATCTTAAAATAATAATAATAATAATAAAATAATAATAATAATAACAATAATAATAATAAAATAATAATTACAGTTCATAGAATTGACAGGATTCGGATCCCCTACCTGCCGATTACGAACTGGTCGCCTTCAGCAGTGCGTCACTCTACCAACCGCGTACGCTACCACGCTGCAGTTACGAAATGTTAAGATATAATCTGTGATGCCACACCGTTTCCATGAAAACCAAATGATATAGCAGGTGAAAGCGGCGCATTGCGTCTTCGACGGAAATGCAGTAAACACATCTGACTCTGAATTCCATGAACGGAGCTACGAAAAACATAAGCTCGTTGGAAGTGGTGCCGTAGGTATTCTGCTACGTTTTAATAGGTCCACTTGTTTTAGAGACATTGTGTGTGGAAGAGTGTGGGAATTTAATAGCTGCTAACGCAAATGTCAAAATTTCGAGGCAGTTATGGCAAAGTGACTCCTGTGGCAACTGCTTATGCAGAAAACCAGTGCACACATTTTGCAACTACGACCAAAAATGCAAGTGCAGCTGACTATATACGACATATAATGAAAGAGCACCATAATCTAGAACAGAGTCCGAAATACAACACAATGGTTGAAAACGATTTACATCATACTTTACCGTAAAGAAGAGGTTACTTTTGGTTAGCACACATCAGTTAAGAGAGTTGCTATGAAGTGCACATCATTTTAATAAATGTGGCACAAACATGTGTGTTGTTGTCAAGTCTGGCGCCTCAAGAGAATTCTATTTTCGGCAGAAGCCGCAACACAGAAGAATAAAAACAACGAAAAAATTTTCGAAGAAATGTTTGATTTATTTTGCCCCAAGGATGCTAGGTTCTTTGTTAACAACAGAATATTTATTTATTAATGTGTTTATTTTCAATTTCAGGATTGAAGAATTTAACCTGTTATTTTACAGTTCCTTAGAAAAACGTTAAAGGCAATGAAGCCAGGCCTAGAAAGCAGATTATTGGAGAGCTTAAGGACGGGCTGAAGGGGAGGTAGGAGGCCTGACAGTAAAAAAGAAAATAAGTGGTAAGATTTGTGCTCTCTAAACATGAAGTTGCGCAAGCGTTCGCGTCCACTCCATTCCCTAGTTTCTTCACAACGCATATACGATATCTGCTAAAGTTATGTGTCCGATGGAACTTTAAAGATAATTAATTTCCTAATCGACCTCTAATAGAAAAGAGTTCCTGAAATATTTCCAATAAGCAATCGTGGCTGCTTCAAGATCAGAACAGTTCGGCTCGAAAGCTTTCTCGGGCTACAGCAGCTAAGGGCCATACACCGACCGCCGGCAACGTCAGACGCCTTGGATCAGGAGAAAGTGGTGCTGCGTTGTGCATTTATCAACGTGTAACCTGTCAATGGATAAATTCCGTAACCTGCTAGTAAAAAAGTGACAAACTTCCTAATAAAAATGTGACTCATGTATAACCTTTCAAAAGAAATCTCATAATGTAACCTTTCAATAATTAACTGACCGTGAATCTAAACTGGTAAATCTGGACGTCAGCAGCGCTGCGTCTTGGCCCTGAAAAATCATTCTGAATAAACTGAAAATTCTTACCTCAATGATGTCGCCGGATAACGCGTATATATCTGCTCCTATAAGAAATTTTTCTGACACAGACCAGTGCAATGCTGGGCACTAGATTTTGTTATGTATGGAAAACAACTGATTTTCTTTACGATAATCGGCATTACTATGGATAGGATAAATTAGTAAAAACTTTAAATTCAGATGAATGACTGTCAAAAGTTATCTTTATAAGATAAATTATTATTGAAAGATTTTTGAAAACATTTACATGGGACTTTGATTTAACAATAGTACAAAAATCATTTGTAGTAATTAACATATGCACACGGCAATAAAGAACAATTATTTTGGCTTTAATCTTACACTACATCGCTCAGGCACCGCCATCGTTCTCCACGATCGGCCCTTGATAATTCCATAACTCTACTATTCTTCTCGAGCTACAAAACGCCGCTACTGGATTGCATTGTCCGAACTCCAGGACACAAGTGCTCTCTGTGAGCTATACAACTCGATAACTGCTTTCTACGAGCGACCTGACCCAACTGACCGACAACGATCTACTAATACTACTACTACTACTGCTGCTGCCGACACTGCTCTATGGTCTGCGATTCTATTGTAGCTTACATATCGCAGGCAGCGCGTGAGCAATCCATCAAAGTTACATCTGCTCAAGTGCGCTAACAATAAATTCATTAGTCATGGACCTCTTACATAACATTCCACTGGGGGGGGGGGGGGGGGGGTAAAAATTTGGCAGCGATGGTAAGTCAATGGGACTTGAGATGAGCAACATATTTTTCTATAACCTATTTTGTATACTAAGTTTACAGTCACAGAGTATATAACAATATTGATAAATAATGTAAGTACAGAACATATTAAGAAATGACATAAAATGCACACACACTGAGTACAGAACATATTATGAAATGAAATAGAGTTCATATCAATTTTTGCAAATTTTACAAGAATTAGGAAAGGAATGGGAAAGATAGCATCATGGTTGTAGCACAGTCGGTTGCACTTCGCTACACAAAAGTCCATGTCTTTTCAGAGACGCAGAACACCAAGTGTGATAAGCGGATGTTCTTTCCCAGAAGTATTTATCAGTGTAGCCAAGACACTGAAATGTAGTATTAAGACTGCATGTTGTCTTTTTCGTAGTTCAGGAGGTACATCAAACAGTAGGACCATAATGACATCTCCGTCGGTCAGAGTGGTGGACAGCTTGACATGTCAACACCACATTCTTGTAGAATCCATAATCTTACATCAATGTAACATTAGTGCAAAAACCAAATAGAATGCTCCATGACCATGAGGATGGACAGAACATACGGATATCACAGTAATTGGTGGTAATTAGGTCAGAAGGTGAACGATACATTAAGTCTTATGCTAGTCATCATTCAGAACTACACTAGTTCAAATGGTTCAAAGGGCTCTGAGCACTATGGGACTCAACTGCTGAGGTCATTAGTCCCCTAGAACTTAGAACTAGTTAAACCTAACTAACCTAAGGACATCACTAACATCCATGCCCGAGGCAGGATTCGAACCTGCGACCGTAGCGGTCTTGCGGTTCCAGACTGCAGCGCCGTTAACCGCACGGCCACTTCGGCCGGCACTACACTAGTGTATCATCCGATTTGAATAATTATTTTATGACATTTTAATGTCATGAAAAGCTTCTCCTGGAGAAAATACAAAGTGGATTATTGAGCTGAAAGAAGAAAGGTATATTATGCTGAAAAGTGGTGAATTTCTAATTAACAGGTAACGACACATCTGCTTAACATGCATGTACTATAGCTGTCCCTTTCCAAAACTTTCTATCATTATACTACGCGATATACGACATACTGTCAAATAGAACTACAACAAGTACTTAAATAACTGCATAAACTTCATCATTATCCACATCTGCAAAAAAGAAAAAAAACTTCATTATTTATTACCATTTTCTTCATATAACTAGACACCATCATTTATTATCCTCTGCAAATATTATCATTATCTTATTTATCAGCATCATTCATCAGAGTTATCATTTCATATATAACCAAGTTTTTTACTTCTAACATACTTCATCACTAAAATTAGCGTACATAGCTCTCTCTGCTCGACGGTCTGCCGCAATTGCGTCATACCCTGAAAGAAAAGTAATTAGTCAAGGTTGCTATCATACGGTGCATATACTATATTATGGTAATCTTTGTTAATTCTGATCCATTTACTCTTCATGACAAGGTACTGCATTTTCTATCGTTCATTCCGATGGTGAAATTTCCATTTCGTAGGAAACCACTGTGGTTGTTTAATGTATTCCTTTTACACGGTATTGCTTTCTGAAAATTATGAATATGGATTAATATCTTCTATTTAAATAATGGTTATTAAATGAAAACCTATTTCTAGTGATATGACTAAGATTACAGCACAGTACGACAGAAAACGAATTAGGTCAAAACCATAGACAATTTTCAAGTGCAGAAATGTACACGCAATATCATAATGTAATAGCAAAAAATGTAGAATAGTTAAGTTATTGGGATATCATGAGGCAAAATGTCAAAGTCAACTGGTATTTGTTATATCTTATAGATTTTATAGTGCACACAGAGAAAATTCTGCTTTAGATAGGAAAACCATCATATATCTATCAAAAAAAAAAAAAAAAGAAAAAGAAAAAGGAAAATGTGCACGTTCTGATACATAACGACAAGAAAAGCGACCTGCTAACCTTACCTTGCCGGGCACTTGCCAAGAAGAGATATGATCATGATCAATAAGTGGCCATGTAAATATCTGGATATGGCATTACAGTGTGATAAGTCATAGCGTATATTTATTCAATAAACGGTTTCATATTGGATATATAGCGATTGCCTTTGGTTTTTCTGGTTCACGAAGTTTCGACATGCACTACATTGGGATGAGGAACTCTGTGGATTCTATATGGACCAGCGTATAGAAGCTCAAATTTAATGCATCTACTCTTTCCTCTGTTGGATAAATAGTGTGTGGGTACTAATATCTTTTGTGCTATGTGAAATTCACGGCGTGTACAAACCTGTTTTTGCTGTCTTCTGCGGCGCTCTGCGGCACGTTTGATGTTGTTGAGCTCAATGTCAATTATGTCATGGTGGCGTAGTAGACCAGATGTAGGAAAACATACTAATTCTTTAATTTTGTTGGGTGGTTCAACATTTTTCAATATAACAGTCGGAGATAACACAGTAGATTCATTTGGTATGGAATTAATTACATCCTGGAATGATAGAATGTATGTGTCCCAATCAATATATCTTTTACGGCAGTATATTCTACTTAGGTTACCAATTTCTTTCATCAATCGTTCAGAAGGTTTCGAAGAAGCGTGATACCTAGATATATAGATCGGAGAAATATTTCTAGTTCGTAACATACGTGTCCATATCGCAGATCGAAATTGTGGTCCATTGTCTGAAATTACTTTCAATAGATGCCCTACATGAAATAGAAAATGTTTTACAATTGCATTCGAAATAGATTTAGCAGTAGCTTTGCTTAACGGAGTGAAAGTAACAAATTTCGAAGTGAGTTCAACAGCAACATAGATGTAACAAAAACCTGTATTAGATCTGGTAATCGGTCCATAAATGTCTACAGCGGCCTTATGTCTGAATTTAATGGATACAATGGGATGTAACGGAGAAATATGTGAAGTCATGTCTGATTTAGCTTTCTATCAGATTTTACATGAGGCTAAAACTCGTCGAATACTTTTCTCCATGTTGGCAAAATAACAGTTCTGTCTCAGTATAAGAAAACATTTTCTGGCTCCATAATGTGCGTAACTTAAATGAGTACACCAAATTAATTTGTTAACAAGTTCGTCAAGAATATATAATAACCATTTGTTGCTGTCTGGGTGAGAGCAGGGAAACAGAATGTTATTGCGTACAGTATAATGTGTCAAGCTCCGTTACAGAATAATTGCGTTCAGCAGGTGACAGAATGCGACTTGCCAGGCCGATGTTTTTAATTACTGTAACACCGTCTTCTTCAGTTTCCTAAAACTTGTGTAAGCCTATAACGGTGTTAGAACTGTCGGTGGCAATGGAAAAATTTCTGGTAGGATCTGGGTGTGCGTTCTACAAGGCATGTCTCAGTTTAACAAACTCAGACTGTGCGATTTGCTAAGATTAACTTTGACTTCTTTTGCACGAAAAGTTTGCAACAGTCGTTCGAGAATCAAGTTATTTTCAGACCAGTTGGCTTCTGCGATAAGGATATCGTCTACATACGTTGTGATTCTATCTTTAAGTTCTGTCGGAAGTATAGTATTCAAACCGCGAATACATACTGCTGCAGCTATTGTTAAACCGAAAGGTAATTTGCAAAATTGACAACAATCACCAAAACTGAGAAATGCTGTGTACTTTCTGCAGTTCGGATGGAGCTGAATTTGCCAAAATCCCGATTTTAAATTTAATGTGGAATAAATATCAGTACCATGAAATTTCTGTAAAAATTCTTCTAGTGTCTGTGGGCGATCTGTTTCATTGATAATAATCTGGTTGACATGACGCGAATCAAGTACGAGGCGAAGTGAGACGTCCTTTTTACTAACAATATGGGGCGGGTTTATGTACGGACTAACTACCGGTTCAATTCTTTCTTGACTTGTTCTCTGTGGGTATATGGAATGAGATAATGTTTGGCTTTAATTGTGTCATACTGTTTAACTTGAAATTCATACATAAAACAGGACATAGTACCAGGGATGTTGTCAAAAATTGGAGCCTGCTGTAAAACAATATTGCGTAGCTGAGTACGTTCGTTATCTGTATTTGCACTGCTCTGTTTTACTTTCTCAGAAATCATATGCATAACGTCATAGTCGGCTTCCTCTGCTGTATTGTAGTTGTGTACGTACGTATCTGTGAACAATGTGGAATGACAATCTGTGTTACGCGACGTAGAAATGACCTCTCTCCGATTAATTGCCTGTTCGTCTGCTGATAAAGCGTGCTGAAATTCCAATGCCAGTTGTAATTTTTCATCCCTTACCATTACACAGGAACTTCGAAAGCCAATAATTGCGTCGTGTTGTACCAAAAAATTCGTACCTAAAATAACGTGTGTTGTCAATAAGGGAACAATCCAAAAATTTGTGTGGAACGGTTGACCACAATGCAAAACGATAAGTGTGTCTATAATTTTACATATACTCCTTTACCAGATACTGCTCCTTTTACTTTAGTTTTGCCTAATGGTAACATAGGATAGGTATTCTCTTTGTTACATTCGTTGAAAGTTTCTTCATTTATAACTGACGTAGATGATCCAGAATCGATTACTGCTGAAAATGTGGATGATCCAATCATTACTTCAACAACAGGGTGGGAAATGGTTTTTTGTATACCTGGTTTTTCATGTAAAAGTGTGTCTCGCATGTCGTCAAAAGTAATAACATATTCGTGAACAAGATGCTTTGTATCAAATTTATTGCTTACGTTCCTGAAAGATGTAACCTGTACTGTATCTAGTCAAATTCTTTCTGACGAGCTGTTATTTGCGGGAGGATGTTGTGGCATTTCGACTATTTGTACTGTTCTGTTATTTCGTCCTGACGTATCAGATTCGGGATGGTATCGACTGTCGAGTATATTCATGATAATCTGTTGTTGTGGTTCATTCTGATGCTGGTAAGACCTACTGTTATTACATGTACGCTGAAAACTGTGCTCATTACTTTTACGTCTGTCATGATAGTCATTGCTATACGGCGCGTTGCGATAGGAGTTGAAGTGATGTGTTTTCTGTACGTAGTGATTTCCTTCTTGCTGTGCGTTACTGTTTGGCGGAGCCGACACTATACGTGTAGGCGGCGAAACATTAAAGCTTGGTTGACCTTGCACATTACATTGTTGGTTAGGTCTGCTAACCGGCTGGTTGGTTGTTGTTGTGGGGAAAATCCTCTATTGTCGCCAAAATTTGTTAGCTGTTGCTGTTAATTTTGACGATACTGATAATTAATATTTTGTTTGGTATTAAAGTTCTGGTGATTGTCATTCCTTGAGCGTCTATCACCTTTGCTATTAAAATAGCGTGGCTGATCGTAATTACTGTATGCTTGTTGGCCTTGGTTATGTTGTGAAAAATTTTGGTTTATGAGGGAATAATCCAATTGCTGAACTTCCAAAAGCTGTAGCAGATCTCTAAATGTCGAAATATTTTCTTTCTGCTGTCCTGTTCAAAGTGACACTCTTAACGATCGTTGTAATTTTGAAATACATTATTGAATTACTGCTGACTCACTCTATGGCTCACATAAATATTGGTTTTGCTGTACCACGTGTTCGAAAAATTGCGTGACAGTGGAAAAATTTGAGCTCTCGTAATTCGGTAAGCTAATATGAACCACGGACCTTGCCGTTGGTGGGGAGGCTTGCGTGCCTCAGCGATACAGATGGCCGTACCATAGGTGCAACCACAACGGATGGGTATCTGTTGAGAGCAGCGTTGCCAACCATACGATAAATTATCGCGATATACGATAATTACAACGAGAACACGATATACGACAGTACATTGCGGAATCTACAATAATTTTTGTGGAGACTTAAAATGAAAATAAATTGATACTTGTAGTAGTTCATACGTTAATAATCTGTTTTCATATATTTAAGTCCATACTCCATTCAATATAAGCAATTTCCTCTTTTTCTCTCGTCCACTCCCAGCAACAGTCCAACGACTCTTAACGCTGGATATTCGATTCCGGGCAATACCCTTACCGCCCAACAAATATTGTTTCACAACAATATGGGCTATTAGGGCTAGACCATCTCATCAGTTGCTGGTGAAATTGGGACTTGAATGCACGGGTAGTTGTCTTTGTGCTCTTAAAAGAATATTAATTTTTTGTTCTTAAGGGAAATTAAAGTGTGGTGTTCTTTAAATAAATACTGTAGCAGTGCATTCAGATATAAATAATGAAAGGTGACAACAGTGATGTAAATTCTCCGCGGACCCTACAGAAGAAATTGAGCCTGCATGGTGAGTTGAAATTAAAACGTTTGAAACAAAAGTTCAGAAAGGAATGGTTGACTGATTTATTTTTCAAGGATTGGCTATAACCTGTTAGTGATGATGCATATAAAAATCGATGTAAAGTTCGTAGATGTGAATTCAATGCTGAGTTGATTGTAGTGAAAAATCGCACTAAAGGGAAAAAAACACTTAAGTACCATAAAATGTGTCGGGCATCTACAAAAGAAACTTGACTTTTCAACACAATCAAAATCGTCTGATACATTTGATAAGCAGGGCAAGAGGGCTGAAATATTGCTATGTGGATTTTTGGCAGAACATAACATCTCTATTAATACATCCAATCACTTAACAGATGTAATTAAAAGTGCCATTCCCGATTCAAAAATAGTTGAGAACTTGCAGTTGGGTAGAACAAAAGCCACAGGGGTGACAAAGAATGTCATAGGTAAATGTAATTTGGATGAACTGAATGAAGTTTTACGGAGACAAAAGTTCAGTTTCATAATTGATGAATCTACCGACATTTCCGTTACGACAAATTTTTGTATTTGTGTGCGGTATTTTGATGAAGATAGCTCCAAAATACATACTAAATTTTGGTAGTTGTTACAGCTGTTTGACGAGAAAAATGCAGAGGCCGCTCATGAAGGTGCCACTGCTAATGGCTTGTACGATCTCGTACGTAAAACCTTGTCAGTACATAATATTCCTCCTGAAAATTAAGTCGGATTTGCTTCGGATGGGTGCAACACAATGATGGGGAAAGATAATTCTGTTGCTGGTCGAATAATTAGAGATTTTCCTGGTATTTTTATACAGAAATGTATGTGTCATTCATTGCACCTATGTGCAAGTGAGGCTTGCAAACAATTACCAAGACTATGTGAAGACACAGCAAGGGATACATACTAATTCTTTAAGCATAGTTCAAAAAGAATAGCCCAGTTGGTGGAATTCCAACAGTTTTGTAATGTCGAACCTCACAAGATACTGCATCCGTCTCAAACAAGATGGTTATTTTTGTTAACTGTTGTTTCACGTATTCTAGAACAATGGAATGCATTGCAATTATTTTTCACTTGCAAGTGGGAAGAAGAAAGACTGTATGCAGCTGAACAGTTAGCAAAGGGATTCAGGAACAACTTTGTACGTGTATTTTTTATATTTCTCGAGTGGATTCTACCGAAATTTGTGTCTCTGAATCAATATCTTCAAAGCGAGAAATTAGTAATTTGCGTGATAGAATGTGCAAAACGTACAAAGAAATCCTTCTCTGCTGTATGTCTCCTGATTATATCAATAAAACTGATTTGACAGACATAGATCCGGCAAACCCAGCCCAACTTGTGCCTTATACCCAAATGTATTTAGGTGTAGGTGTGATGGATTTCATGAGCCAATCTGAAAACATCTCACAAAAATCTAAAGTGAATGATTTCTATTACAGAGTACTACAGTTTCTTATAGTATCTTGTTGTGAGATAAAAAAGCGGTATGATTTCAACAATTCTGTTCTAAAAATGTTGAGTTGGTTAACACCAGAAATAGCATTGTCAACAAGTGCTGCAAGGCCATCAACGCTTGTTCCACTTATAAAGTCGTTTCAGAGGATTTCTCCAAAAGACAAAAGGCTTATGCAAATGATTGATGATCAATGGAGAGCATTGCCACACGTAGAATTTCCCGAAAATCTACGGTCTAATGAGGTGGACGAATTTTGGGTGTTCATAATGAACGCTAGGGACCTTCATGGTAACCAAGAGTTCCTCCAAATAGGAATCTTTGTGCTAGATATATTAGTTTCACCACATTCTAGTGCTGATTGTGAGCGGGTCTATTCAAAAATGAATCTAGTGAAGACACCATTGAGAAATAAGTTACATTCGGGTACAGTCAGCGCAGTAATGCTCACTTCCCATCCTGTGAAGAATTGTGTACAGTTCGAACCAACCACTGCAATGATTGCATTAATGAACACTCCAACATTTATGCTAAGAAGAAGGAATCTCATAATCTCATCGGGATAGTGACGCCGATTTCGCCGATGTGGAGTTCGACAACGATGCTTATTAGGGTGAGTTTAATTAAATTACTATTTTTAATTATATTACGTACACAGTGCTTCTTTTCGATTGGGGTTAGCGAATTTCCCTTGCATAAAATCTGTGACGCTTTGGACATTTCCGAGTTTATCTGGTTCTGACCGTACTTTTAGTATTTAGCATCGCGATTAGAGACGTTTTGGTTCGTAATTAGGAGGTATTTTGGATAAAAATTTTAAAAGATGAGAAGACTTTGCCATTCTCGATTGAAGACAAATATTGTGTACGTCATATTATCAGCATTACTGATTTTATTTTTTTAAGATTATCAATGTACGATAATTTTAGATAAAAAACGATAATTTAAATACAAAATGCCATAATTTTATCTTCTGGGGTTGGCAACCCTGGTTGAGAGGCCAGACAAACGTGTGGTTCCTGAAGAGGGGCAGCAGCCTTTTCAATAGTTGCAGGGGTAAGAGTCGGGATGATTGACTGATCTGGCCTTGTAACACTAACCAAAACAGCCTTGCTGTGCTGCTACTGCGAACGGCGGAAAGCAAGGAGAAACTACAGCCGTAATTTTTCCCGAGGGCATGCAGCTTTACTGTATGGTTAAATGATGATGGCGTCCTCTTGGGTAGAATATTACGGAGGTAGAATAGTCCCCCATGCGGATCTCCTGGCGGGGACTACTCAAGGGGACATCTTTAACAGGATTTATGTATAGTTTCGACAAGAGGGGAATAGAAGCTTTCGAAACGTGGTGCTACAGAAGAATGCTGAAGATTAGATGGGTATTGAATAGAATTAGGGAGAAGAGGAGTTTGTGGCACAACTTGACAAGAAGAAGGGACCGGTTGGTAGAACATGTTCTGAGCCATCAAGGGATCACAAAATTTAGCATTGGAGGGTAGCGTGGAGGGTAAAAATCGTAGAGGGAGATCAAGAGATGAATACACTAAGCAGATTCAGAAGGATGTAGGTTGCAGTAAGTACTGGGAGATGAAGAAGCTTGCACAGGATAGGGTAGCATGGAGAGCTACAGCAAACCAGTCTCAGGACTGAAGACCACAAAAACAACAACAACAACAACAATTAACTGATCCTTGATTCCGCGCTGTGTCATCTTCGACCAGTACTCTGACAGAAGAGCATTCTGAAATTCTTCTACTGAGTAACATGTGTCTCGCGATCGGTCTCATACGAGTTGCCGGTTCGCCTTCCAAAACACTGCAAATAAATTCGAGTTTGTGTATTACGGGCCAAGTTGGTGGAAAAGCAAAACTAAATTGTTGTATAGAAGCCAGGGGGTGAATCTGTGTTTCTATCATTTTTAAATACCATAAATTTCCTAAGGGGATGGAAAGTGCTTGTAACCAAAATTATCGTCTCTGAATGTCGGAGCAGGTTCAGGATTCTATGAGAATCTGTTTGTCTGTGTCTGTTCAGAATCTAAGACACGTTCTCTCTGTAAATTACCTGTGTTATACCGGCTGTGTGAGTGTCACAAATTTTCAGAATGTGGCGTATGCTGTGACGTGTTAGAGGCTGACATATTTTTCATTTCTGTCGCTTCCTGCTGTGAAAATGACAGTTTTCTATGTAATGTATTATTGGACGCACCTATCTCATTGATTGTCTGCAGTATATTTCGGAATTCGGGTGTTTGATTGAACGAAACTGGTGACATACCGCCTGATCGTGTGTCATTGTTATTTTCGGTAACGTCAATACGACTGGCCAATTCATCAAAATTTTCAGTCAGTGCTTTTATCTGACCGTCATTTTTAGCGTCACAGGCATCAATTTGTCTTTGCATTTTACGTGCAGTTTTGTTTAATTTCTTAGCGTCTGCTTTAATGGCATCGGGATCCTGTATTAATTTCAATTGTTCAAGTCTGCTGTTCACTGTCTGAAAGTCTAATTTGTTTTTATTTTCCAAAGTCTGAATGTTAGTGTCTGTTTTTGCTTTTAGATTGAAGATTTCACCACGCAATTCAGTGTTCAACTGTTTAATAGAATTGATTTCGTCTAATACTGTAGCAATGTTGGTGTCACGTATGTTTTTTGCTTTCATAAACAACGTACTCTTGTATTCTTGTCTCTGTGTAGTAATTGCTTCGACGGCCTGTTCCTTTACTTTGTTCTGTTCCTGTTTTAATTTACCGTAACGCGTTTCACTGTTCTGTAGGTGGTGATTAAAATGTTCGTCAATTTGGATGTTCTGTTGTTCAAATTTCTTGTAGACTTTCGCATCCAGAGTTCGTGAAAGTTCTGCTGACATTTATCTAAACTCGTCGCGTAAATGTGTTGAATTTTCTGAACATTGTTTAGCAACTGCACTGATTTTATCTCTAAGTAATTTTGTTATGGCTGCATGTGTATTACGTATTTCTTGTGCGACGGATCTAATTTCTTCACTACTATTCCTAGCACAAGCATTAATTTGCTCGCGTAACTGTTCTTTTGTATGGTGACATTGCACTGCAATGACTGTAATCTGTGCTCTAAGTTGTTTGTAATTGTTGTTCGGTTTTTCATTAAGTTGTAGCAAAAATGTCTCAACTTGAATCATGCCAAACTTAGCGACTTTATTCTTTGTGCTGTGTGGTGGTGTATCTGCATTTGTCACGTTTATTGTAACCATTTTGTAGTTGTCTGATTCATGAAAAGGTTTGCTAATTGAGTGTGCAATGTTGGTTGCTACATCGGAATCGAATAGGTCTGACGTATTTTGAGTACATTATTCATCCTCGTGAGAAACATTTATCTGTTCACTGTGTAAATTTTGCAAATCAGGTGTGTCAAACTGGGCAGCGTTGAATGTAGCGCAACGTGCTGCGTCATCAATTGTCATTAAATTTACTGTGGACATAATTGAATTTGTTTGCTCATCATTTAGATTAGAATCATTACTGGTAGTCAGCACGCACTGATTATCTGTAACTGGAGGATTATCGTTATGACACTGAGTGTCGCTAGTGTTAGCGGTCAAATTATTCAAGTCTGCTTTTCACTCATTATATATCGTGATGTACTGTTGGCAGTTTTTCGTGGCATTTTCACAAGTCAAAGGTAGGTACAAAATCAAACAAAGACAAAGCAAAAATGGAACAAATACAATAACACCATAGAGCAATAAATTGCCGATGATCTGTGAAAGAAGGAGTGACAAAATAGTAAATGTGTTGTGCCAGATGGAAACTACATGTAACATTAGGTAAATAAGGGTAGATATATAACTCACTACTTCTCAGAAATTCACAAAAAATACGATCCTAGCCGGCTGTCGCCAAGTGTAACCTCCCAACAGATAAATTCCGTAACCTCCCAATAAAAAAGTTACTAATTTCCCACTGAAAATGTGACTCACATATAACCTTTCAAAAGAAATCTCGTAATGTAACCTTTCAACAATTATCTGACTGTGAATCTAAACTGTTAAATCTGGACGTCAGCAGTGCTGCATCTTGGCCCTGAAAAATCATTCTGAATATACTGAAAATTCTTACCTCAATGACGTCGACGGATAACACGTATATATCTGCTCGTATAAGAAATTTTTCTGGCACAGCCCAGTGCAATGCTGGCCACTAGTTTTGTTATGTGTGAAAAACAACCGATTTTCTTTACGATAATCGGCATGGCCATGGATAGGATAAATTAGTAAAAACTTTAAATTCAGATGAATGACTGTCAAAATTATCTTTATAAGATAGATTGTTATTGATAGATTGTTGAAAACATTTACATG
The DNA here is from genome assembly GCF_023864345.2 of Schistocerca serialis cubense. Lineage (NCBI taxonomy): Eukaryota > Metazoa > Arthropoda > Insecta > Orthoptera > Acrididae > Schistocerca > Schistocerca serialis. The sequence continues at coordinate 441,720,334 of NC_064642.1, read as the reverse complement.
GGACTTTGATATAACAATAGTACAAAAATCATTTGTAGTAATTAAAATATGCACACGGCAATAAAGAACAATTATTTTGGCTTTTATCTTACACTACATCGCTCAGGCACCGCCATCGTTCTCCACGACCGGCCCTTAATAATTCCCATAGCTCTAGTGCTCTTCTCGAGCTACAAAACACCACTACTGGACTGCATTGTCTGAACTCCAGTATAAAAGTGCTCTCTGTGAGCTATACAACTTGACAACTGCTCTCTACGAGCGACCTGACCCAACCGCCCGACTACAAGCTACTACTACTACTTCTACTGCTGGTGCTGACACTACTCTCTGGTCTGCGATTCTGTTGTAGCTCACATATCGCAGGCAGCACATGAGCAATCTATGGAAGTTACATCTGCTCGAGTGCGCTAGCAATAAATTCCTTAGTCATGGACCTCCTACAAACGATATTATCTTATTTGAGGTTATCGTATTTATCTCTCAATTACTATTTGTATTTTGGATGCCTGAAACTTATGAGCTTCTTTGAGTGCGGTAAAATATAATCGCAGCCGAGAAAAGGTGTAACATTAGCGACATATTGTCAGCTTTTTTTAGTGGCAGGATCAAGGCAGCAGTGGCAGCTCTGAACCTCTGTGTGGTATAACGGGCGAGAGTGCTTTTGGGCAAGACACACCAGCATAAGATTTTTTGTTTTTGCGTCAAGAAAGATCGTTTTGGCATAAACGATTTTGCACTTTCAGGAAGCGTCGATAACGGATATATGTGACAAAGTGCGACTATTTAAGTTTGATGCGACGTTTGCACTCAATAGGCAAGGTTAAGAAGTCGGGAGCAGTAGTACTGCGTGGTCTAATGTAAAAGAAGATAAATTATAGAGGTGACTACTAATGTATTTCATTGAGAATTCTGATGCAATACTGTACTTCTAGAGTTGACTGTTTATGATGTCCTTACATTAACTTCTTATGAAGAATTAATGGTGGGCTCTAATAAAAGACGTACAGCCGAGCATACGACAGCGCGGACATAGTATTTTCCGCATACGACAGGGCGGACATAGTATTTTCCGCCGGTGGCTCAGAAAGGGTGTTGGGCATTGTGAAAACATCCCCAGAGGAGACAATGGCGTAGCTGGTATTTTAAGCCAACAAGTAAGACGTGTATCCTGTGCAATGTAAAGGAAACGACCTACGAAACTTTATCACGTGAGGATACAACACGATAACGCACTCTGCCGATTTCACTAAGAAACCTATCCAGAAGATTGAGAAGTCATCCCTCAGGCATATTCTTCTGATCTTATCCCATGAGTGTTTATTTTTCAAGCTTATTATCGAAAAACGGTTAAGAAAATTCCTCTCTGGACGAAAATGTACTTCAAACCTTCAACTCTGACCCAGCAGGTTTCTACAGGTGTGGAATCGATAAACTACCTGAGCGTTGTTCATACAAGTGATGGATAATGACGTAGGTAAGGCGGTGAGTTTGTAGTCTCTTGTTATCGGGATCGAATCCTGCCGCATCTGTAACTTTAATTCCTTGTAAACAAATAACTGTTAATTTAGGAGGACAACGTCAGTTGTAACGTTCAGTGTATTCGTAGTATTGTAAACTTTTGTGTATATGGCTTCCAATACTCGTTGGAGGCAGGCAAGGGCAAAACAGTCTCCCATTCTTTCGCTGTCATAAATACAACTCAGTTTGAGGAAGAACTCAGCCTTCGAAAGTTAATCGTTTTTTACTTTTAGCAGTACCATGCCCTTTGTTTCAATTAACGATTTCCAAATCTGCAGGATCACGACGTATGATACTTCTTAGGCAAACTACAATGTCTTGCTATCTGAGGAAAATATGGACCTAGCCCAGACTGTGGAGGCGTTGTTTTTTATACCTTTTGGATGGATGGTTCAGATGGCTCTGAGCACTGTGAGATTTAACTTCTGAGGTCATCAGTCCCCTAGAACTTAGAACTACTCAACCCTAACTAACCTAAGGACATCACACACATCCATGCCCGAGGCAGGATTCGAACCTGCGACCGTAGTGGTTGCGCGGTTCCAGACTGAAGCGCCTAGAACCGCTCGGCCACTCCTGCCGGCTTTTATACCATTTTCTAGCTGAACAACAGACGTTCATTATTCGGTAAACGTCGCTGCTTAGATGTTTTAAGATTAAACTAAAGTAATTCGCTTTCTATTACTGAGCAGAAAACTGACCTCCCAGAAGTATAGGAGGACCGAAATGAAACCTTTCATGTTGGAAGGCCATTTGACTTTTGTTTCAATGATTAAAACATCAAGGGCAGCGAACAATGAAGTTTTCAGTATGATCTCACAGTTGCTTTTAATATGACTTCGCACTACCTGCAGCCTAAAATGACGCAGAGCAACTTTAGGTGAGGAATTTAAACACTTGGAAGCCACAGCTCTATTAAATTCTAGAATTACTGTACATCGCTTGCTTACAAAATTGCTTTTGTAGTATAGTTGTAGAGCCCAATGAGTGAACTATTTTCCGGCACGAAGGAGCAGTAGTAAACAGTCTTTGCAACACTAGCTTACTGAAACTGGAGTTCCATGGAATCAGATGCGAATTTTGGAATGTAGAAATATTTTTCTACGTTGTCGAAGTGGATACTAGAATTAGAGTGATTCCGTGAAAATGTGAACTTGCACCACGTAGAATGAGGTTATTACTACGAAAAACAGATGATTTTCTGCAGTATTTCCCTCCTTGTTCCACTTGAAATAGGTGACGCGCACCAAGTCATGTGGACAGAATGAGCATAAGATTTAAGAAAAAAGACATTAGCATCCGCTGGCTTTGAAAGTGGCGTTTAAAGACCAGTTTTAGTATTTTACTAAAGTCGTTGTTAAGCGCAAGTAAATGAAGTAATGTAACGCAATTTGTGTTATGAGGTTAAGTCTTCGTCAGTTAACTTGGTTTTACTATAATCAACGAATAACTGACGATTCCAGTAATAACCTGAAAAGTAATCTCTGGACAGGGAAAGAGCTAAATAACTACTTGTTTCGGTTCAGTTGCCACAGAACCTGAAAAATATTGCTGCCAACTAAATACTTACATTTTTTTGGACAACTGATTCTACAAACGATCAAAAAGCATTAAATGATACCTCCAAGCAAGCGTCTAGGAGCAGCAGGATGAAGAAGTTAACAGCGATAATGGCAGTAATAATCGAAGTATTTGGTAACTTCACACCCTGCAATGGAATTCCTCAATCTAAGAAATTTCTTGATATACTGAAAATTTCAAAATGGCTTCGAATCGAGGGTATTATGGCTAAAAGTATCTTTGCCTCCCGCTGACATGAGACTGGGAGAATGTCCCTCTAAAGATCCTTATCACAATTAACCATTTAATGGAGAACTGGTTTTTGGTGTATAATTTGTAAACAACCCATCATTTGTTACGACACAATCATGAACGTAGCTTATGTGGGTTTCAGTGGTCTGGTCTGGTGGATTGCTCCTAGTTACTTGATTGCGAGGTATGGGTTCGATTCCAACTTCCGGCGTGGACTTTAAAAACATTTTAACAGATCTCCTTCACCTCTAGTAATGACAAGTGAAGAACGGCAGGCTGCACCGTAGTTAAAATTTCGCATTATAAACATCATATCCCTTCGCCACCAACTGTGGCAGAGTCTGTTTTGTTTGTCCCAAAGCACACGCGGAAGTTGAGATGAACAGAAACTCTATTGCCAGTGATCTTACTTACACTAGGAACTTCATTTTATTTAATGAACCACTGATCATTTAAGGTCACAGAGCTCTTACAGATGTGAACTCAACACTTTGAAAAATTTGCTTCACTAGGATTCAACTCCAATCTCCTCTTTCACAGTATCTAACCATTACATTACGTTGTTTTCCCCTAGACTGCACATTCTCAAGGTCTCCACGAAAGGCACGTATGTGGTTTCGAATGCTGGAACAACACAAAATCATTTATGGTTTTCCAACGCTAGCATATGCACACCGTACTACTACTGATAGATAATTTTCACTTTTAATGTCTCTTCATATGTTGTCAACAATAATGATAGGTGCCGTTATTTCTAGTCAAACATATACAGATCTTACTGCTGGTGAGCAAACGATTCTTGCATACAAAGGAACGTCGGTAGATGCCGGGATCGATTTCTGGTCAGGCAAAAAAATTATACCATTTCAAATTGAAACATCTCGTGGCAGGTGAAAAAATTCGATATCTAACCTCTGATTTTACTTAGTTATCAATCTGATAACGCGTTGGGTCCGAGTTCATGGCACAAAACTGAATGTCGTGGCACTTCGTGTCAGAAACGGCAAACTTTGTTACTGGAAATTACATTAAACGTTTACCGTGGTTAGTTAACAGGGAGATAAGTGTGTTTAAAGGATGCCAGGCAGAGCACAGAAATTTTGACGCTCAGATTTGCTGACTGATACTGGTGAAATGTTCGATATACCACGACTCTTTATGCTTAGTCACTAATGACGAACGTTGATGTGATCGAGTCTCACGGGCAGGAAAGCTCTGATTAATTACTATGGCTGTAGGTGTTTAGTTTCAGTTGCCGCTGTTAATTGGTTGCTTGTAACTGGTTAGCTGAATATCTAGTTTGTGATCAATCACTCGTATCAGGAACGCCGTTTCACAGGTATGGGGAAACCCTATAAAGAGCAAAAATACTTCCAATTGTGATACATCCTGAGGAGGCTAGATACTGTCTCAAAATCACTTGTTCATAAAAATATTTAATTTTGCCTATACGTCGCTGGAACGGCTTATGTGATAGAGTTAGTTAACTCAGATTCTAATGAGTGTGTTACTGATTTTTAAATGCCACTTACTTTAATCAAATTGAGTTTACAAGCGTTAATGGCTATCTCATCTCTAATGGCTTGTCTCCTAGTATTTGTAATGTTGTGATGTTGATGTACATTTGGAGTGATTACTTCAGACAACAGTATTCACTAGCTTTCTCTTGTGGTATCCATTTTGTATAGTCACGCGACTGCAGTTCAAAGAGATTACAGGACCTGCAAGACAGCTACGTCATGTGGACTGCGTGCAAACCAGGCGAAACGCTATTCTGGTCGTTTGGATACTTTTGGGTATGATTGTACATGAATATCCTGCAATTTACACTTAAATACCTGGCAGAAGGATTATCGATCCACCTTCAGACTATTTCTCTATTGTTTCACTCGCGAACAGCACGCGGGAGAAACAGCACACGGGAGAAATGAAAACTTAAATGTTTCAGTACGAGATCTGATTTTCGTATTTTACGCTACAACGAATATTTCTCTCGTCGTAGGTAGGCGTTAGAAAAATTGTTCCTAATTCGAAGGAGAAATATGGTGTTTGATCTTTGTGATAAGATCTGGCCCCAACAAAAAATGCCTTTTAATTAATGATTGCCACCCGAACTTGCATATGAAATTCGTAGTACTCTCTCTGCTATTTTGGGACAGTACCGAAAGAGCTAGCATCATTTGAAATTTTTCGATGTCATCCCATATCGCGAGCAGTACTCCAGGAGAGGACGGACAGACGCAGTGTAGGCAGTCTGTCAGATCTGTTACATCTCCTAAGTGTTCTGCCAATAACACACTGTTTTTGGTTCATCATCCCTAAATCATTACCTAAGTGATGGTTTCCATTTACGCTTTTGCTAACTGAAACCACTAGGTATTTACTTGCGGTGACAACCTTTATATTACTGTGATTTATCGTCTAACCGAAATTTAACGGATTCCTTTTAATATACATTCAGACGACGTCGGACTTTTATTATTTAGGGTTAATACCACTTATTAAACCATACAGATATCTTACCTAAACCTTTTTGCAATTAATTTGATGCTCTGATGAACTGATGAGACGGTTAAGTGACAGAATCATCTGCAAAGAATCTGAGTGTTCCATGAAGTTTCGGAATTGCAGCCGGATAACGTCAACCTCTTTGCACGATACTTCGACTGATAACCATTTAGCCACATTCTCGTGAAAATTGTTGAATGGTTATCAACCGAAATATCATGGCAGGATGTCGAAGTTAGTCGACTGCTTTCCCGAAACTACATGTAATTCACTTTACGCAGGGAAAATTTCATGAATCGCAATCTGAATGTGTCTTAAATTATATTAGAAAACCAAAGGATCTATAAAATTACACATGACTTCTATTTTCTCAATGACGTTCCGTCAATTATTACAACTGTGTCCTTTCTCGCTGAAAACCGCAAATCTAGTGTCACAATAGAGCGATATTCCATAGACACGCAGTCTGTGTCAAAAGCCTTCTGAAAATCTAGAAACATGGAATAAATTTGAGAGCCCCTGTTGATAGCACTCATTAATTCGTGAGAATAGAAAGCTACACTGAAGAGCCAAAGAAACTGGTACATCTGCCTAATATCGTGTAGGGACCCAGCGAGCACACGAAAGTGCCGAACCGCGACGTGGAAGGGACTCGGCTAATGTATGAAGTAGTTTTGGAGGGGACTGATACCATGAATCCTGTAGGGCTGTCATAATTCCGTAAGAGTACGAGGGATTGGACATCTCTTCTGAATAGCACGTTGCAAGGCGTCCGAGGTATGCTCAAAAATGTTCATGTGAGGGGATTCGACGGCCAGCGGAAGTGTTTAAACTTAGAAGAGTATTCCTGGAGCCACTCTGTGGCAATTCTGGACGAGTGGGGTGTCGCATTGACCTGCTGGAATTGCCCAAGTCCTTCGGAATGCTTAAGGGACAAGAATGGATGCAGTTGATCGGACAGAATGCTTACATACGTGTCACCCGTCAGAGTCGTATCTAGACGTATCAGGGGTCCCATATCACTTAAACCGGACACGCCCCACACCATTACAAGGCCTCCACCAGCCTTAACAGTCGCCGGTGACATGCAGGGTCCATGGACTCATGAGGTTGTCTCCATACCCATACACGTCCAGCCTCTCGATACAGTTTGAAACGAGACTCGTCCGACCAGACAACACGTTTTCGGCTCCGAAAGCCCATATCTATGATGTTTCGCTGAATGGTTCGCACGCTGACACTCGTTGATGGCCCAGCATTGAAATCTGCAGAAATTTGAAGAAGGGTTGCACTCCTGTCACGATGGACGATTCAGCCGTTGTTGGTCCTGTTCTTGCAGCAACGTTTTCCGGCAGCAGCGATGTCGGGGTGTGATGTTATACCGGATTCCTGATATTCACGATACACTCACGAAATGGTCGTACAGGAAAACCCCACTTCATCGCTACTTCGGAGATGCTATGTCCCAACGCACGTGCGCCGACTTTAATACCACGTTCAAACTCACTTAAATCTTAATAACCTACCATAACAGATGTAACAACTGCATCATACACTTGTCTTATATAGGCGTTGCCGACCGCAGCACCGTATTCTGCCTGTTTGCATATCTCTTTATTTGAGTACACATGCCTATACCACCTTTTTTGGTGCTTCAGTGTAGCTGTGTTTCGCAAGAACTATATTTTCTGAATCCGTGTAGACTAGGTGTCAATAGATCATTTTCTTCAAAGTAACGCATAACGTTTGAACTCAGAATACGTATGTTCCAGAATCCTGTGGGAATAAGCTCGCTTGCATACGAAATTAGATGTGGACTTAACTTTACGTAAACAGAACCTGATAATATATTTGAAATGCACTGCTTAACTGAGAATGATCTAATTGTGTCCTGAGTAATTTTAAATTCACCGTAACAAATTTTGTGACTTACGTTGTGGCAACAGAAACTCTGTTCTGCTCGAAAGTAGTGAAAAAAGAATGCAGAGCAACAGGAAACCAGTTAAAGAAAAAGAAAACCTGCCCAGTAAAGTGCTAGAAAAAGCAGGTATTCGAGGCACAAAATGCTTACTTACTATTAGAATCACCGTGTTCCGCTCAGTTCAATGCGACGACACACAATCAGAAAATAAAACTTTCGTGAGGAGACGGTGGTAGAACCTTGACTTATTAAATAATTGCAGACGAGACTGGCATTCAAAAACTATACATCGAAACTCCAACTAATTAAAAAATTACTATCATTTTTAAAAAAATCACTTGTTGTAAAAAATATGACTCTGCCATGAAATTGATCAATAAAATGGTAAAGGAGTGGTCAGAGTAATACTCTGAGTGTAAGCTACGTGAGTAGGTAACCTTGTTTAAACACGTCTGGAGTATCAAACCAACTAGACCAAGCCAATAAAGATAAAGCCTCGAAAACTTGTCTGTGATGAGCTAGTTATTTCCAGACCATTCAGCGGCGTAACCAACACCAGCCTCCGTCACTTCTTTTTATTAACAACCAACGATTACACTGCATATCCTCAGAACCTCGGCGGCATGACATATAGACTATCGAAGCCTTCTGTTTGATAAATATCCAGTGCATAAATATGAACACACCGAATAAAAAGAGAGCTCAGGTAACTTTTAATTAAATACACGAGATAAGCCAGAAACCTTACACTTTGTATTAATAATTTTACTGTTTTTCAATTGGCCACTGTCTCGATAGACAACATTGACCAGGTATATTGACGCAAGCTTTTTGTAACTTCAGTAATACAATGTCAAGGGGATTGTCACAGAGGGATTAATAACTCTCAGGGAGGAGAAACAATCCATTACTCCTGATACAGTTGTCCAGCCGTTTGCCATACCTGATTTATGTAAACCACTGTATCTGTCAGTGTCTGACCTAACATTTGCCTGAGTAAAAGCCTGGTCTCTTCGTCCTCTCGCTCCGTTAAAAAGCAGTATCACGGTTGCTGAATTTTTGAAACTCTGCTCTTGACAACGTCTCGTGGCCCCCTTCCTTAAAGCGTTTATGGAAGTTCTATCCCTAGATGGTACGCCATTTCCTAGGGGACTGTTTCCGTAGCAGAGAAGCAATTTGTTCGGACCATGAATTAATAAATGGTAATACCAATAGAAGCCCCCCTGGGATCTGTGGCTCCTCTAGACTCTTGGAATGAGGTGAAGCACTGCACTAAGGAAGTTACGCTCTACCATCATTAGCCGCAAGAGCCAATGTTCGTGATAAATGATTACTCAGTGAACGTCTTAAACGGCTGACACGATGAAACTTAAAACGAGAATTCATAAGTCGTTGGAACGATAAATTGATATAGTCTTTCATTTCATTTCATCTACCATAGCTAGACAGATTGTTTTTCTTGCGTAACAGCCAATTAAATAGGTTGGTTACCAGAGCCCATAGTTATATTGTTTGTACTGTAGTTTAGTATCATATACTATGACGAAAATTGATATTCTATGGAGAATTTTTGTTGTTTGTTCCTGATGTGTACGTTCCGTGACACGTAATTCATGTTCTCGGCTATGTATGTTGTTTATTTGTTTACGTACAGTAATTATAATGACTGAGTGCAGTGATGTTCTCCTGCAAGTTCTTTCTCAGTAAAGGCTCCTGGAAGTGATTATCAATGTCTGTGTTCGTTGTATTTGTGATGCTCGACTGGTTGGTCATATTTCAATATCATATGCACAGCTTGCGTTGGCTGCGTGTAGACAAGCGCACAGATTCGCATACCCTCTGTCTTTTCTCATGTATTATCAACGCATGTTCTCTCTCATATCCCTTGCCTGAACAACGTGTCAGAAAAGACCCCCTCCCACCAGAGCATAATCCTTTCTGTCCCACTTCTTCGTCCCGCCACTTTCTCGAGGACCTTCTCAGTAGCCGGAGTCTGACTCTGGAATCAGCTCTCCGCCTTGTATGAGAGAAGTGAATAATATCTACAGCTACAGAAGACAGTTAATGACATATCTACTGAAGCAATAATAATGATTAGTATTGTCCCTGTATGTACGCGTTACCCCTGTACATAATTCTTCCCAACCAGATTTTCCTCATTTACCGGTGTACTTAGCTGGTGCAGTCTCCTTAAATTTCCTTTACCTAGAACCACTGTTTTTGGAAGCATCTGTTTTGTACACCTATAAATTCTTTCTATATTTGTCACTATCATTATCGTTATTAGTGTCATTATTATTATTATTATTATTATTATTATTATTATTAATACTAATAATAGCGGCGGCAGCAGTTGTAGTAGTAGAGGTGCTGCCCGTATTAACATTATTAGTTTATAGACAGTTTTATTTACTCACATTGTGATCATAAACACTCCAATCGTTTTAATATCATTTGTTACATTAAATTTATTATTTCTTAGGTATTGTACGTGTGAAATCGTGTTTCGATGTAAGAGAGGGCCTCATGGCTGTTATCAGATCAAAATTAATTAACAAACAAATAAAATAATAAGAATCAGTTCGTGTATGCTGTGTTGGTAGGTATAGTGACTGGATTTTGAACCTGTTTGGCAAAAGTCTTATACGCTACAGTTGTGACACTACGATTTCGCAACGGGTGGTAGGGTACAAAGCTGCTGTCCTATCTTTAAAAAGACATATTGCAAGCGTAAAAATTAAAAAGGTATTGCCAGTCGAATGAATGAATGGGTATCATATATCGTATGCATTCATGGGTGATAATTAAGTGAGAATGGCTTATCTTAGGCGTATCAATTTTTAATCTGAAAAATTAAACATAATATTATTGTAAATTGCAAGAACAGGTACTCTCTGAACTGTTACCTACTTTTTTTCGTCTCGTTAAGTGCGACAGTGATGGCTCATTTATTTAAATTAACGGTTACTAATATTCCCGACAATCGGGTGCCAAAGGTACCCCAAGCAACGTACGCCCATTGCTTCCAGCACTATGTCACTACTTCCTTCCAACTGTGTGAGGCGCTTTCCCTTCGCCTGAGCGAGGTAACAGTCGTGGATGGCTACCCCAGGTGACCATCTCATGTGGGTGTCCTGAACCACATGTTGGGAGACCTGCTCAAAGGAAAAATTTTAACAGCGAAACTATGAAGCCGCAAGCGTCTCGACGTTATAAGATCTATTGATCATTCGTTCACGGTTCGTCTCCATGGACGGCACAGTGCCAACACTTGAGAAGTTTTTCCGTGTGGTAAGCACATCTCGTCATTATTTTGTATTGTTGCCACACTCCGTACTTTTCACTCTAGTTATTACTCGTTATCAGAAATGAGACAGTCCTCATATTACTTGTAAATTCAAATTCATTCATTACAATCATTGTGATCAGCAGGCATTTGCAGATTGTAATATTTGAAGAAATACTTCAGATCCAGCATTGCATTAAAATATATATTTTGAACTGATGACCTACTTCAACAGTAGTTTGCTGTCATCTTCGTAACTTATCTTTTCAGATTTATGCCATATATCTTGACAAATTTTCAAAATATATGGCATAATTGTAAAAAAGATTAGGTCCGAAGATGACAGAAAAGTACTGCTGAAATCGATCATTAATCTAAAAAAAAAAATAAAATAAAATAAAATAAACAAATGCGACCTTGGTCCTGAAGTAATTCTTCAAATATTCAAATTTATTTATTAACATTATTTTATTTACAAAAAAGTCTTTTAATGCCTAGACCACATTTACATAAAACAAAAGAAAATGATTAGCTATTTTCAGTTGACAGTGACTTTTTGTGGCGGAATTTTGAGTTTCGGTGGATCTGGCACATCCATTGTATTGGGTGAGAATGTATACTCTCTCCTGTGGTGTTTATCCAGTTTCTTCCTCAGCCAAAGAAGGATCATACGTTATCGTCTGCAGAGGTCAGGAATGCACCCTCAATGCAAGTATTTTGCCGTTCTTGAATGCTGCTTTCGCGCGCGGCACTTCGCCAACCCAATGAAAGCTTGCAACTTTATTTCATTGAGTGACATTAAAAAAATTTTGCCACTCTTTTTTGTATATGATACAAGCAATGTCATTGATTTCATCACATAAATCATTCAGCAAACTTTAGCAAAAAATTAATTTTCTATGTAACAATTTTTGGAAGAATATCTAGGCTTCCAAAATTCAGTGACAATTCGATGTATTGTTGCTATCTGAAAGTTTTTTCTGTACAGAGATTAACCTTCATTCGCTTGGTAAGAGCTTTAGGATAACCTAGTTGATGAACTAACAAACTGGAAAAACCGCGATTGACGCTGTCTAGCACCCTATGTGAAATTTTTTCAGCATTAAAAACTTATCACTAATGATATCACTGTACTCATGATGGCACGTGGATCTATATGCAGAGTCATCTGTAGCCTTTGTTATCTATCACAACGTGACATTAGGTACCTAAGGGAATCGTGAGCAGTTAGTTGCGCACAGCATAACTTCGAACCGAGCACCTACATAACTACATAAAGCATTCATGTCTGACCAAGTAACTACGTCGCTGTTATGTAACCACGAAATATTTGTGTATGGTTCATCATAAGTAATAAAATGTGCACATGTTTAGAATTAAAATTTGCCAATTAATGACAAACTATCGTAAGAGGGAGTCTGCGATCATAAATGTACCATATAATAAAATAATCCCTCTTTGTCGTTTTCATTATATAAATTTACACTTTAATGCTTTCCGGCTTTGAAACATTTCAATACTCTGCAGATAAAAGGATAACATTGAGAAGTAATTGTCTTTCGTAGCACACTTTACCTCACAATACCAAACTATGTATTCCTCTAAAATAGTCAATCCGTACATATGCCACTATTTTGCCTAACTATATAGTTTAGAGCTTATATTCTAAACAAAAAGTCAATTCATATATTGACTTAACATCCCCGTGTCGCATATGACTTGTAGCTGACTCCTTTTGACAGCGACAAGGTAAATGTAATGTAAAAAAATAGGTAAAGTGTATCTGTAATCTCAACAACAATACAAACTGATGTCAATGTTTTCCTAACGAACATAAGAAGTTATATTTATCACAGAAAAACGAGTAACAGAAGTTCACAAAAGCCTTTAGCTGTGAGAAAATGTTGGCCTACCAGAACTGGGTTCATTATTACGAAGCAACACCTAAAAACAGCATGTTGCTCTTTTAGAGATAGTCAACCCAACGAATATTTACGTGTTTCCTGATATTTGCAGCATCGTAATAGTAATGAGCGTATGGCATTGGTGGCCGGGAGACCCCTCGCGGGGCGGTTCGGACGCCGCTCCACAAGTTCTTTAACGCCTCTACGGTGACTTGCGAGTGAATGAGGATGAAATGATGATGAAAGACACGCAACACCCAGTCATTTCGAGGCAGAGAAAATCCGTGACCCCGCCGGGAACAGAACCCGGGACCCCCTACGCGGGAAGCGAGAACGCTACCGCAAGACCACGAACCGCGGACATCGTAATAGTAACACAGCTGGAGTGACTGGCATACAGCGCAGGGCTCTCTAGCGTTCTCTCACAGTAAATATGTTGTATAGTGAAGCGCCTGTACCGAAACGAGATTAGAAGACATCCAAGAAAGTTACGTTATGTGTGTGCTGCATATAAATCTCGTGGAATGCATTTCAGATCGTCCGGATACTATTGAACGTGGTAGTGTTTGCTATGTGGCTCGAAGTAATCGGTCTCCAAAAGTATTTCTGAAGACGACGAAAAGTTTGAGACAGTGCACAGACGTATTGTCATTGTGATATTGCAGACTGAACCGATTTTCGTGTACTCATGCCAAAATAAAAATTCTCCCTTCTCGTTCCTTTCACAGAAATATTCACCGTGTTTCACTCTACAAAACTTCTCTTCCTAACAACATTAATGTCTGTAACGATGTTGTCCTCTCATCAAATTCCTGATTGGGAGTTTGAACACAACTGGAGATCAACTTACTTTCATTTTCCCCCTAAAACTCTAACTATAAAAATGATCCCCTTGGCAAAAAACTGAAAAAACTGAATCACTTATGTTTTCACTCACTTAATTAAGCCTATAAACATCATTCACTAACAACTGGTTTTCCACATTTTATGAGCAATCTCATCATGTGTCAAGATACTGAGTGCCGTTTTCAAAGTAAGGTATCTTAGGAAAACTAATTTTAATTTTAATTTTAATAATCAACAGCCTCCCGTTGCACCGTTTACCTAGAATTTACCTAGGTTTCATTCGGGATAACCCAACCTTCTTCAGAATAACAGTAACTACCGTTTGCCCATAGTGGACATCGTCAAGCTAAAACTACAAATCCATAAATTATCATCAGACTGTAAAACTTATCTGAGACTGCCTCGGCCCACTTCGCGACCGCGATGCGGCAGTCGCGAGTGCTGTGCTGAGTTCCAGTACAGCACTCGTGCGCCTCACATAAGTTCTGAAAGCTCAGAACAAAGCGTTTACCGCACCCTTCATTGAAGTTTTGCAGTTGTAGGTCGAAACCAAACGTTGAAACGTACTAATAATAATCTTGTGTGAGAAAGTCTTTCAATTGGACGCCATTTCGTCTACTGGAGTAGTTACGCAAGCGGTGAAAGAGAACAAGAAGCGACATCAAATACATTCTGCTGCGAACACTCTCGACCGTTTGAATGAGAGTGGAGGGTTCCTAAACGACGTGGAATTGACCGATGAATCCTCTTTTCACTTCTGCCGCATGGTGAAGAAATACAATGCTGTCGACAGAGTCACAACCACTGCGTGTATTGTTGGGGGAGTGGTACTAGATAGTACTAAAGGGGATGTGTGGTGTCTTGTGGTAATTTATTCCAGTTTTGTACATTCACTTTTTCAGAAATAGCTGTTTATTCTATCGTGACGTACCGCAATTGTACGTATGATTTATTGAATTAGATAATCAACAGAACCTCCCCACAGATAAAGAAAATTTATAATAACCTCCCAACAGTAAAAAATATAACTATGGCATTGACATTTAGCGTAACCTCCCAATAAATAAATTCCGTAACCTACCAATAATAAAAATGTGACTAATCTCTCAATAAGATTGTGGCTTACTTATAACCTTTCAATAATTAACTGACTGTGAATCTAAACTGGTAAATTTTGGACGTCAGCAGTGCTGCGTCATGACCCTGAAAGATCATACTGAACAAATTGAAAATTCTTACTTCAATCAAGTCAACGGATAACGCGTATATATCTGATCCTAAAAGAAATTTCTCTGGCACAGCCCAGTGAAATGCTGGCTGATAGATTTGTCATGTATAAAAAGAAACAACTGATTTTTCTTTACAATAATCGGGATGACCATGGATTGAAGAAATTAGTAAATTCTTTAAAATGAGATGAATGATTGTCCAAAGTTACTTTTTATGAGAAAGATTATTATTAAGAGATTTTTTTTAAACATTTACATGGGACTTGATATAACAATACTACATATGCGCGAGGCTGCTTTTACCTTATACTATAACGCGCAGGCACTGCCATCGCTCCGCACGAGCGGCCCAGCCAACTCCATACACCAGAGTCGCTACTACTTACTGCTACTGCTACAGACACTGCTCTTACTGCATACAGCACTGCTCTCTGGTCTGAGATTCTCTTGTAGCCTTTATATCGCAGGCAGCGCGTGAGCAATCCATCGAAAATACATCTGCTCGAGTGCGCTAGCAACAAATTCCTTATTCATGGACCTCTTACAGAGTCAATTCTGATACCATCGACTAAGTGGCTACAAGCGTAGTGTGGTTGGGGCTGGAATGTAGACTAGAGTGTGCAGGACTCTATCATACGTTGGGTCAGGGGTTTCCAAACTGTATACCATAATATCTCCACGGTGCCCCATGTCTGCTCTGCCTAATGCACTTGAAGTGAGCAGATGATTCGATTAAGTTGCTTTAAAATCAAACCTTCAACGAAATACACACTTTAAATTCAGATACATTTCATTGAACAGATTTGTCACTAACAGAGTTAAGGTGTAACATGAGCTTATTGTTCACTACACAACCACCCCAAATCTCGAATTCCAAATGGAGATAGACGCATGCATTTACAGTTCCAAGTCATTTCTGCAACCTCAGAATTACAGGCCAAAAACGATATAATCTCTTCGGAGAATCGCAATCACTTGTAAAACGGATTTTATTATCCGTCGGGATGTCTATTATTAAAATTACCCATTTTGGCTCCACGTGAACCACCTTCAATTCTGACTGTATCGGTTGGAAGAGTAATCCTTTGTCCTCATCAACACGTCACAAGATGAAATGGTTGGATGTTATATCTTGTGAAGTATATCGCTAATTTTGCTGATATGGTAGACGCATTTCTATTGCAACCAAGAGTAAGATCTGCATGTAGTTCATATGGAACTGAAACTGGTCATATTAAGTAACCAGAGCTTCCTAGACGGGAAATGCAGTTCGTTTTAGAACAACATGACACGTATCTTGCAATTGGTGGTAAACAAAAGCAAGTTTCTTTTTTTACTCTTCGTCTCTTAGACGTTTTCTTGGAACATTTTACCACCGCCCCCACTAACATAGTCGCAGCAGTCAATTTCGGAACCACTGAAGTAGATGCTGTGAGTGTGTAAAAAGTCTTTAAATTTCTTATGTTTTCTCTCGCTGTTCATGTAGTTGAATGCCATTTTTTCTGTAGATGTAGGATGTGGATATAGATTTGAAATAATGTAGGTATCTACAAATGGCTAACACCGATGCAAGGTTAAAAAACATAGGTCTTTTTGTTCAATAACACTTTTGATCTCAGGTTTTATATCCGTTAAGCGTATGTAATACTAAATGAGATCACGAATTTGAAAGTTCCCCTAGTATGAAAGAGTTATTCCGCAGCAACACTAATTTTATAGCTAACATTTCGTTATTCTCATCTTCAAGAAAATTCACAGTTCTTCCGGTAACAGGTGTTAGGTACCTCGCGTCGTGCTCAAAAGTAGTAGATACTTACCTTACAATAAACCAAAGTCGATGTTACAAATATGAATTTACTTACTCTCGGAATTAGATTATAATATTTATTCTCTATCTCTACTCGTTATTAACAGACCTGGAGCTCTAAATAAACAACAAATACTAAAAAAAATCTTCAAAATCTTAACATGAGCGTAGGATGTCTACAGGTGACGCTGAGGTAGCAAATTTAGAAATAGGACAAAAATATTTATCAGTTTCAGTCATTGTTGTTGTTGGGGTCTTCAGTCATGAGACTTATTTGGTGGAGCTCTACGTGCCTGTATATCTTGTGCAAGCCTCTTCCTCCCTGCCTAAGTACCTCAACTAACATCCATTTGAATCTGATTACTGCATCCAAGTCTTAGTGTTCCTCTATAATTTCTACCTGCCATAGTTCCTACCGTTACGCACTTGACAGTTCCTCGGTGCTTCAGATGGTGGCCTATAAACTGATCCCTTCTTCTAGCCAAGCTGTAACACAAATTTTGTATTTCTCCTTTTCGATATAGTATCTCTCCGCTTGCGAAACGTGGTCTACGAGTAGCAATTTTCACGTCCTGGATTCCTGTTCCGATCTGTGTCACTATTTAATTATTGAATAAAATTCGTAAACAAAGACTTCCGGCGCAGGGAGTCAGCCTCGTTTTGTCAACAGCCTTGTCAAAGAGGACGGAGGTGCGAACAGAGTAACAGGGCAACCTCTTGCTGTTGGGGTGGGAACTGCTCCTAAAAGGCGGGAGAATCAGCAATGATCAACAGCTTGAGGATGCAGAAGACAGTTGAAACCACTGCATTATATACACATCATGTGTGTAAACAGGACATACGGCTTGTACATGGAAAATTGCCTTGATGATCTATCCATTGGCAAATGGTTGCAGATTGCTCCCCCATTCGTATTTCTAGATTTGGATTGCCAAGGGGGAGGCAAACATGAGAAATATGTTGAATAAACCCCGAAAAGATAACATTCTGCGAGTCGAAACGTGCATTGTCCGATGCTTAAACGTGGCAGGGTAGCTAGAAATTCGGAAAAAAGGGAATGCAAAGGCTCAGTCTAGATATATTGGGTTAGGGGATGTTAGAAGCTCAAGATGTAAGTTGAGTATACGAGGATATTTAAAGGGAAGTTCAGCTTCTAAACTGAGATGGAAATGCTCGTTATATGATTGCTTATAGTGACTATCGTACTGATGAGGTAGCTGTCAAGGAATTTCGGCGGTTTCATTACTATGCTGATAAGTTCTTGACTCTTCGTGCAAGTAGCAGACGTAAGGTTGAGAGTAATGAACTTTTCTTTATTTCATTCAAGGGTCATGGATCCTGTGAAAATGTAACTGTTACTGGTGACTGAACGGTACATTATCATCGACAGAGGTGGCCTTGAACCCTATGATTAATTTTAAAAAATGATCTTATTCAAAGCGAGGGATTTGAACGCGTTCGTAGGGAAGGAAGAGAAGAAAGCCTTACGGGTGAATATGAGCTTAGTAAAAGGAGTGAGAGAGGGGAAATACTGAATACTGCGTTAGACTTGAGCTACTAATCGCGAATACTCTGTTCAGTCATGAAAACAGGAGAAGGTACGTTGGAACAGGCCTGGAGACTCAGGAAGAATCCAGCTTTATTACATTTGGCCAGACAAAATATCTGAAAACAGATACTGCGTTGTAAGGTGTCCCCATGAGCAGAAAAAGACTTGGATCACAATTTAACAAGGATGAAGAGTAGACTCAAGTTTAAGAAAATCGTCTGAAACAGTCAGTGTGAAAAAAAATTGGTATGCTGAAGTACTGAGGATTAAAGAGACGCTTTTTACGTTCTCTACGGCTGTAGATACTGACGCTTCCATTAAGGCTGGTTACTCTGCAACTAAGAGAAATAATCTGGATGTGAGCGATACTGCACGAAAATGTTCAGCCAGAAATAATAACAACGGCGGTCAACAGACTGGAAATAAATCAACGTTCTACTAAAGAGGATCATAGATAAGTGTCGACAGGTATGTTCAGATTTGACAAATCATTTTATAACACTCAGCTCAGTAATGGACACAAATAATCTCGGATGTTAGAGCACTTGGTGGGTTGCAAACCGAGTGTTCAGTCACGATCAATCAGTGATAGAGGAGGAAAGTGCCTTTATCAAAAATCGATGCCGTTGGCACAGGAGACGCTGGCGATGGTAGAAGCAACGGTGTCGTGTAGCGCTGTTACCAGGACTGTGGACGTGCTGCGTAGAAAGCGGCTGGATGCAGAGAGCATCTCGTAATGAAAACCTTGTTAAAAGTTTCGCCCGTATATCCTTCCGGCCGACATAAAGGGTCCACCACAAGGGCCTAGGATGAGGTAGCAGTGAGTGGGGTGGAGGAAGCGAAGGCATGTTGTATGCGGGACGCCGGATATGTGGTGAAGCAATACAGCGGCGGATATCGCTGTTCTGCTGACGAAGACCAATGTACAGTTCCTGCGATAAGTGTACCACTGACGTGACAAATCAAGAATGTACTTCCTGATTCAGTTTGTTTCCAAAGCCAATGGAGGGTGGGACTGCAGGAAAATTACATGATTTTTTAAGTTCGTCGCTTTGTAGCTGTGCTCTTAGTAATCTTCTTTCACCCAGGGTCCTTCTTCACTACGATACTGGATATGTTCTGGTGTTGTAGAGAAATTAAAAAAATATACTAAGTATGCCACTCCCACCCATTTTATTTCGTTAATCGTTCCATTTATCGAAGTAAGGTTGCTGGCAAATTGCATTATGTGCAAGAGCATGAAATTTTGATTTTTAACACTTGCACCATCCGAGATATTGAAACAAGTATACTTTCCTGAAAAAAAAAAGCAACAGTCTAATGGCATTCTAAGCTCCTCAAAACGCCAGTGCGGTGATATAACGCTTATTACTGTTGACGTCGAAACTTTTCGCAAAAATATCCTACAAATGCCCTGAAGTTGCAAGGCAAGCCGACAAGCACTGACTACAGCGGTGCAGTTGTCGGCAAGTTGTGGTGCCCTGCCAGGCTCTGATGTTGGATCAGACCTTTCGACTGTTAACTTCCTTCCACAACAGACGTTCACATATTTAAAATACACTCATGTTCATAAATTAAGAATAATTGCAGAATGTGGTGCCACATAACGTGGCACTACACAAAACTGACGCTAATAGCATAGGCTAATAGGGAACACACACGACACAGATCTTTAAGTCCACGGCATTGGTGGTAAGTTGAGAAAACTGTCCCGAAACACATGTGCTAGAAAACGCCACTGTTTCCTGCGCATGTACCCCGACATCAATATGGGATATGATCACCATGCACACGTACACAGGCCGCACAACAGGTGTGCATACTCGATCAGGTGGTCGAGCAGCTGCTGGGGTATAGTCTCCCATTCTTGCACCAGTGCCTGTCGGAGCTCCTGAAGTGTCCTAGGGGTTTGAAGACGTGTAGCGATACGTCGACCGACGTACTCGATGGGGTTTATGTCTGGAGAACAGGCAGGCCACTCCATTCGCCTGATATATTCTGTTTCAAGGTACTCCTCCACGATGGCAGTTCGGTGAGGCCGTGCGTTATCGCCCATCAGGGGGAAGGTGGGACCCACTGCACCCCTGAAAAGGCGGACATACTGGCGCAAAATGACATCCCGATACACCTGACCTATTACAGTTCCTTTGTCAAAGACATGCAGGGGTGTATAAGCACCAATGATAACCCCACCCCACACCATCAAACCACGGCCTCCATACAGGTCCCTTTCAAGGATATCAAGGGGTTGGTATCTGGTTCCTGGTTCACAGCAGGTGAAAACACGGCTAGAATCACTGTTCAGACTATACCTGGACTCGTCTGTGAACATAAACTGGGACCACTGTTCCAATGACCATGGACTGTGTTCTTGACACCAGGCTTTACGGGCTCTCCTGTGGCCAGGGGTCAGTGGAATGCACCTTGCAAGTCTCCGGGCAAATAAACCATGTCTGTTCAGTCGTCTGTAGACTGTGTGTCTGGAGACAACTGTTCCAGTGGCTGCGGCAAGGTCCCAAGCAAGGCTACCGGCAGTACTCCGTGGCCGTCTGCGGGCTCTGATGGTGATGGTGACCGCAGGTCAAATACACAGAATGGCCATACCCCGAGGTGATTTAAGCCTTCAAACCGCCCACCAGAGCGTTGTTTCACCATGTATGAGCTTTATCCTTAATTCATGAGAATGAGTGTAGTTTGCCCAAGTTTCTTCAGATACCGTAGAGCAGGCACGGCCAACCTTTGGTGAACGTCGGGCATGATTCGTATACCTTAGCACACAATCTTTGTTGGTGAAAAATTTAATGAACATTTGTGAAAATATCTTTCGCAATATTTAATCTACTGGATGTTTCATTTAATATGCTAACAAAACTTTTACATATGAACTAAATGTCCCAGGTATCCATCAGGATAAACTCCAACTAGTTGACGTCACAGCAGATTAAATGTTTCGATGATACTTTTTTTCAGTTCTTCAAAAATAGCTTCGACAGTAGCGGCTTTTTAATATACATCACGAACAAAAATTCCTAACTGAGCTGTGTCAAACACATCACTGTTCTCGTCCCACTGGTTTGAATGTGGAAGGATGACCAAACAAACCTTTTTTTTTAATGTCATCAGTTATCATAATAATTCGTCGAACTATTGCCCATCTTCACAAACTTATTGGACTCGTTTTCTTCATTGGGACAAAATACATCTGCAGTGTCTAAAAGGAACTCTTATACGAATTAAACAAGTGGCTCTAACGATTTCTAAATTAATCTATTTGTTACAAAACTAGTTTTAAGAGAACTGTCGCACTGTCTCCTTGGTTTTGGAATCATTTGCAGTTGCTTGCCAAGATTGAAAACTAATTTTTTTATCTTTGTCTTTCTGCAACGTCCATATAAGGTATTATTGGGCAGTGTGTTTCGTATGAAAGTACCTTTTCATATAATAGTTCTTCATAACAGATAATGATTCACTCCACAGCAAGAAGACAGGTTTATCTTTGTAAATGGTAAAGAAATAATCCCTGTTTATTTCTCCTGGAACTGACGACACTCAGCATTTAATTTTTTCATCTTATGCCGTATGTTTTGTGACTGAACTCAGTAAAGACGAACGGAAACGTACGAAATTAACAAACAACTAGAACTTTGCGCATGAACCGACAACAGATAACTAATTTTGTTCACTTAATTAAGGCTCCTGCTGCCGTTGTTGAAATCGACACATTTCGCATCTGTTCGGTAATATTCTTGCCATTGTCGTCTACTACCAACTTTTCTCATACATCAATGTATAGCAGAGACATAGGCAGTAAGCAGTAAATTGCGTGTGTGTGTTGTTAGCATTGATTCAGAGACGAAAATACCTCTACGCGCAATCCCTTAAGGTAGTGAGCTGTTTCCTCCATTCTCCGCACGCACATGCGCACATAACTTTGCTCTCAAACTGGAATGGTGTTCCTCTCGTTGTTAAAATCCAGCAGCGGTGAAATTGCACTGCACATGCGCTGAGCGAGCAAAACTTTCACTGGTCTCTACTGTGAGTTGGAAACCCGAGGAGAGCCTAACGCCGGCGGAAATATCGTCTCTTTCTGTCACACAGATTTCTTCCACTGGTCGGACTGAAACCAGTCGCGGTCCGGACCATGCCTAAGAGCCGCCGGTTCTCGACCCTTGCCTAGAGGCTAACATATCGTTCAGTTTACAGCCATCATAACTGACTCTTTATCTATTCGTTTAATATAAGGCCAAGAGAAGGTACGTTTCATCTTAGTAGCATATGCCGGAGTCTGATATGAGAGACCTCTTAGCGCAGTACACCACAATAGCCAATTCTAGAAACCTGTCCTGCAACTTCAGCACACATCACTGAAGAGTTCCAACAGAAATATTGACGAGCGTTTACCACTGTACTCCGTATTTTCAAGTGATTTCCAATTCCAATGAAGAAAGTGTGGCCCATTTAAGTAAGCCATATGTTTCAGCATCCACCTCGATACAAGAGTTAACAATATCATATATGAAACAAAACTACGCGTCATTCGGTCTACTGTCATTTCCCGAAAACCTTGTTCCGGTAACTTGAACCGTTCACGAAATGTTACAGGTGCCAGGTTTAGGTAATTATACCTTTACTGAGGATTCTAAGTGGGGTCTGTGGTCTATTTTTTGGGTCATTTTGACAAGGATGGGACGAACAGTCGGCCGTGGCAATAGTGGGAGCTATCCCAGCGTTAGTCTCAAGTAATTTAGGTGGGTTTTCTGTTCTCAGACCCTTGTTTTATTCTTACGACCGACATTTATGCTCTCCAAAAAATTTTTTACACATGAGTCTTTATTGGCAAACACGAGTAAGTATCCTAAATACTGCGTAAATAATTTCTGATGAGTTAATGCAGCACAAAATGGCGGCCAAATTCTCTCCGTGCAGATTGCGACACTAAACTGTTCGCACAACTGAGGTGAATTATGGATCTATAGTTAGAAGTAAACATATTTACATTATCAAAATTAGATTTCCTATGACGTGAACCGTAAAAAAACTTCCTTAACTGCGTTTCAAATTGGCGGATACATGAAAACGTTGGTAATGGAAATCGACCTATTTATTTGCCTTAAAGAGCAAAGAAATAACAAACATTATGAGTTACGCATTGTTTTTTGAGGTTCGCGCCAAAATTACACGTGTCTGCTTTATTGGATCCCAAACGGTATCAAATGTTACCGAGTAGTTTTTTTTTAATCATGTAAATCGTACTGAATAATGTTGTCTTGAGAAATGCTCATTAAAAGTTTTGATTTAGATTTTTGTATGTATAAATTAAAAGTTTTTAAACTTATCATTAATCTGCTTATCCTGGGCAATATGATAAACTCGCCTCCTCTTCGAAGATGCCATTTTCTAGCCACAATTTTAGCCTCGACGCTATCCTGGAACGAACGCCGATTCGAACCTTTGAGGCGATTCTCGGCCCTTTTCGTGGCAAAAGAGTAGGCCGTCGCGCCGTTAGTGACTCCCTAACTTTCATGTTATGCAGGACACGCTTAAATTCGTCGATAACAATGTTGTAGAGCGACTGATAGAAATTTAGTCCTTTATCCTTGGAAACATGTGTTTTGGAGCCTAAGTCCAAATCAACGAGTTCTGTGCTTCGTTGTTGTTCTGCGTAAAGGCTCCAAGGTATGTCTCCGTCAAAATGTCGTTAGTGAGACGTTTGTACACATCAGCAATATCTTCAGTAACTTCACTCGTCAAAGGTGGCTTTTGAGCAAAAGTATCCAGCGTCCCGCTCGTCTCAGCTTTCTTCCATTTACACCAACTTTGTGAATAGTAACCGTGCTGCGGATTCTCATTCGTTGAACTCATATGGTAAAATATCGCCATAAACATTTCTTTTTTGTCTTACTTTTGTTGTAACAGTATACGTGAGACATCTGGTGGGCCGGTACAACTCCTCTGTCGACATTTTCTTCGAGTTACAGTGCTACAATTGCTTTACAGAGAAAGAGATATCGATCGGAGTTAGAAACTGCACAAGCGCCGCGGAGCGGCTGGAGCAGGCGGATGCGCGCTTCCATTGAGAATAATTTCTCGAAAAAATGCTTGTGATAGTTTTGTTCTTAAGCCTATAAGGAGTCAAAATCTGCAAAAGGAAGAGATTTTTGAAACATCGAGACCAGAAAATTCCATTAGGGAATCATAGAAACTATAAGTCAGGATAGGCGGATGGAAATAGGAGCCTCTATCCACCAAAATTTAGTATGATCAAAACAGCGCAGTCCCTCGTGTTCAGTGCTATTTTCTTTATACACTCTTCATACGACGGTATTTCCTCGGAATAATACAAGAAGCTTGTGTTACACCGCTCACAAACTTTTCATTAAAGGTCACTCCGCACACAGTTCATCCGTAATGTAACAGTACACTCATGGCCAGCTGACTTCAGAACAATGAATGGTTTTCATTTTGTGAGCAGCAGCTTTCCATTCGATTACCTTACGAACTGAGGCCGCGTACCTCCATAATATGTGAGAAGACAAAGGGTAAGTCCGAAGGTCGTGGTCGTGAGGTGGCGTTCTCGCTTCCCACGCCCGGGTTCGTTTCCCGGCGGGGTCAGGGATTTTCTCTACCTCGTGATGACTGAGTGTTATGTGCTGTCCTTAGGTTAGTTAGGTTTATGTAGTTGTAAGTTCTAGGGGACTGATGACCATAGATGTTAAGTCCCATAGTGCTCAGAGCCAGCCAGACAAAGTGTAAGGTTTAGAATTAGAGGTAGCAGCATTTTGGTGTTAGGTTTTTGTAGAAAAGAAAAAAAAACAAACGTTGTAGTGGGAAACTATGCTCCGAAATGACAGAGACGTTTTATTATTATTTACTTCTTTCGCATTTTTGACCAATCCGTACTCTGTGTAAGTAATCTTTAGCTGTATAAAATGTATCGTTTAAGATATACATTTTAACAGCAGCCTTAGGCAATCTTATTTTAAAAATCTCTTTACTTTATTTGGGCTATTTAGTAAAACGCGGTTAACTGATTTTAAACCACAGATTAATACATTAGAGATATAGACAATTGGATTACGACTGGGAAAACAGGATAGTATAATGAAGAAATGAGCAATTTCTTTCGTAACCACATCACTTTCCGTCAGTATACAGCATTATTGGATACGTCCTGTTTTTCTTCTTCATGAGAAGAACTAAGTGACAACCTCGAAATTCCGACAAGTCACCGTACGGTGTTTGGTGGATAGTACTTCTGGTTATATGGTCATAGATTTAATGAAGCCCTGGTTCCGAGACCCAAACTCAACCTTTTCTCTAGCTTCTTATCCTCAAGAAAGAAATAAGATATTATTTAAGGGCCATGTTGAAGTTCTAATAACTGTTTCGAATTTGTACATTTATTTTCTTGAATCATTTTATGAACATATCCATCAACCAAATGCACTAAAAATAATCTCACTCATTCCAAGAACGTGCCTACATAATGGCAGACGCTCTCCAGGCAACGCGACTAAATGTCAGGGAATCGAGTTATCGGATTGTCTGGAAACAAACGGAATAACGGCCAAGCACAGTCTTCATTGGCATATTTCACCTTACGCAATTAGTTAATTGCAAAAACAATTTAGAAAAGGCATTACGCTGATGTACAGAAAATTAGATACGGCGTTGCTACATCTGACGTGACTCACTACAAAATAAGGACTGGTGCCCTTCTTTCCTTGGGCGTATGGTATCTCCACTTTTTAAATTCTCAATATAATATCAAATTGAATTCAATAAATTTACTCTTGTAACCCTGACGTACTTTAACGTTTGTAATGCAAAATATATGTATAAACGAAGACAGTAGCTTGAGCAGCAAAACAGCAATGTTATCGACTTCAGCAGTGATCTCCAATGATCACTTCAGGTCATCTCGATCGTAGCAGGAAGACTTGGGTCTGCACTCTACCGCTCGAAAACCGAACCGTTCACCCCCCTTCCTTTTTCCTAGCGGGATCCTATAGTACAGTGGTCACGAGAGTACATCGGTGAATATGAACCCACGAAGTTTTCAGAAGAAAGTCCAGCCAGTTGGTGGTGGTAACAAAGAAATTGTTTATATTGCTACTACTACTCTAACTTCGCCAAATATTACAAGTTGGAGCGCGTAAATGTAATACTGTATTGTCAGGAAAAATACATGTTAGGGAATTTCAACAAAAAATGAGGAAACGTCCCATGTAATTGTGTCTCAGAAGTAGAAGCTAGAAGTGTATGCTTATCACATAGATTAAAAGAAGGAGGCCGTAAATGGTGTTACAGATAGGCTGTCTAATGTACCGTAAGCAAAATGAACGAGCGTATACACTGATCAGCAAGACCATTATGACCATCGACCTACTATCGAAATAAAGCCATACAGGTGATAGCAGCGTCACCTGGCGAGGAATATCTGCCAACAGTGTATATATGTGTAAAGTGAATAAGGAAGACTGTTGTGGTCACACAAAGCATGTTTCAGAATTACCAAGATATATGAAACTATTAGCAAAAAGATTTTGTAAACTAAAGACTGAATGGAGAGAACTTCTTCGAGGAAACTAATTTAGAATTGTAAATCACAACCACGAAAGTTAGTAGTAAATATGTACTACACAGACTAAATAATATGGTAGCACGTTTAAGGTTACCTTGTACCTAAAATTACATGCGATGAACTAAAGGGATAGAAAGGCGGACATATCTCGTAGGAAAACACTATCTAGTAACATGACGAGCAGTGTGCTACCAAAGAAAACGAATAAATGGAACTGAAAACTTCTTCATCTCCGAGTAACTGCTGCAACCTATATAATTCTGAATCTGTTTAGTGTATCCTCTTGGTCTCCCTCTACGATTTTTACCCTCTGCGCTTTCCTCTAATACTAAATTGATGATCCCTTGATGCCTCAGAACGTGTCCTACGAACCGATCCGTTCTTCTAGTCAAGCTGTGCCACAAATTCTTCTTCTCCCCAGTTATATTCAATACTTCATCATTAGTTACGTGATCTACCCACCTAATCCTCAACATTCTTCTGTAGCACCACATTCCAATAGCTTCTATTCTCTTCTTGTCTAAACTAATTATCGTCCCTGTTTCACTTTCATACATGGCTACACTCCATACAAATACTTTCAAAAAAGACTTCCTAATTAGCACTTAAATCTATACTCGATGTTAAGAAATTTCTCTTCTTCAAAAACAGTTTCCTTGCCATTTCCAGTATACATTGTATACCCACTATACTTCGACCATCGTCAAGTTATTTTGCTTCCCAAATAGCAAAACGTATCTACAACTTTAAGTGTCCCATTTCCTAATCGAATTCCCTCAATATTAGCTGCTGAGAATTCTTACGGGTTGTATGACCGTGTTCCATGGAACTCTTCTATCCCTGACGCTTCGTCCAAAGCTACGGTGGACATCTTCGGAGGTGCTCCTGGTTGTGCTGAGTTTTGCCTCTCTCAGTATCACCTGATTTCATTTGGCTACATTCCATTATCCTCGTTTTGCTTTTGTTGATATACATCTTACATCGTCCTTTCAAGGCAGTGTCCATTCCGTTCAACTGTTCTTCCAGGTACTTTGCTGTCTCCGACAGAATTACGTCATCGGCAAACCTCAAAGGTTTTATTTCTTCTCCATGGATTTTAATTCCTATTCCAAATTTTTCTTTTGTTTCCCTTACTGCTTGCTCAGTATACGGATTGAATAACGTCGGAGATAGGCTACAACCCTGTCTCACTCCCTTCCCTTCAACTGCTTCCGTTTCATGCCCTTCGACCCTTGCAACTGTCATCTGATTTCTGTAAAAATTGCAAAGAGCCTTTCGCTCCCTGTATTTGACCCTGTCAGATTCAGAGTTTGAAAGAGAGTGTGCCATTCGACATTGTCAGAAGCTTTCTCTAAGTCTACAAATGCGAGATACGTCGGTTTGCCTTTCGTTAATCTATCTTCTAAGGTAAGTCGGAGGGTCAGTATTTCCTCAGTTGTCCCAACATTTCTACGGAATGCAAACTGATCTTCCCCGAGGTCGGCTTCTACCAGTTTTTCCATTCGTCTGTAGAGAATTCGCGTTAGTATTTTGCCGCCGTGACTTATTAAAACTAATAGATCGGTAATTTTCACACCTTCCAACAATTGCTTTCTTTGGGATTGCAATTATTATGTCTCTCTTGAAGTCTGAGGGTATTTCGCCTGTCTCATACATCGTTCTCACCAGATGGTAGAGTTTTGTCTCCCAAGGTTATCAGTAGCCCTAACGGTATGTTGTCTACTCCCAGCGCCTTTTTTCGACTTAGGTCTTTCAGTGCTCTCAAACTCGTCACGCAGTGTCGTATCTTCCGTTTTTTCTTCATCTACATCCTCTTCCATTTCAATAATTTTGCCCTCAAGTACATCGCCCTTGTATAGACCCTCTATATACTCGTTCCACTTTTTTGCTTTCTCTTCTTTGCATAGAACTGGTTGACCATGTGAGCTCTTGATATTGATACAAATGGTTCTCTTCTCCCCAAAGGTCTCTTTAATTTTCTTGTAGGCAGTATCTGTCTTATACCTAGAGATATACTCCTCTATATCGCTACATTTGTTCTGTAGTCATCCCTGCGTAGCCATTTTGCACTTCCTGTCGGTCTCATTTTTGAGACTTTGAGTTCCTCTTGCTTGCTTCATTTACTGTATTTTTATATTTTCTCCCTTCATCAATTAAATTCAATATTTCTTCTGTTACCCAAGGATTTTTACTAGTCCTCGTCTTTTTTTCTACATGATCCTCTGCTGCCTTCACTGTTTCATCTCTCAAAGCTCCCCATTGTTCTCCTACGGTATTTCATTCCCCGCTTTTGCCAGTCCTCCCCTAATGCTCTCTCTCTCTACAACCTCTGGTTCTATCAGTTTATCTTGGTCCCATCTCCTTAAATCCCCACCTTTTCGCAGTTACTTCAGTTTTAATCCACAGTTCATAATCAATAGATTGTGGTCAGAGTCCACATCTGCCGCTGGAAACGTCTTACAATTGAAAACCTGGTTCCTAAATCTCTGTCTTACCATTATATAATCGATGTGAAACCTTCCAGTGAGTCCAGACCTTTGTCTTTGTTCATGATTCTTAAACCAAGTGTTAGCTATGATTAAGTTATGCTCTGTGCAGAATTCTACCTGGCGGCTTCCTCTTTCGTTCATTACGCCAATTCCATATTCACCTACTACTTTCCGTTCTCTTCCTTTTCCTACAATCGAATTCCAGTCCCCCAGGACTATTAAATCTTCGTCTCCCTTCACTATCTGATTATTTCTTTTATCTCATCATGCGTTTCTTCAATCTTTTTGTCATCTGCGGAGCTAGTTGGCATATAGACTTGTACTACTGTGGTAGGCATGGCCTTCGTGTCTATCTTTGCTACAATAATGCGTTCACTATACTGCTCGTAGCAGCTTACCCGCGCTCCTATTTTTTTTATTCATTATTGAACGTACTCCTGCATTACCGCTATTTGATTTTGGATTTTAATTTTTAACCCTGTGTTCACCTGAATAGAAGTCTTATTCCTCCTGCCACCGAAGGTCACTAAGTCCCACTATAGCCAGGTTTAACCTATCCATTTCCCTTTTTAAATTTTCTAACATACTTGCCCGATTAAGGGATCTGACATTCCACGGTCCAATCCGTAAAACGCCAGTTTTCTTTCTCCTGATAACGACGTCCTTATGAGTAGTCCTCACCCGGAGATCCGAATAGAGGACTATTTTACCCGAGAGGACGCGAGCATAATTTAACCATACACTAAAAATTACGGTTGTAGTTACCTCTTGCTTTCAGCTGTTCGCAGTAACAGCACAGCAAGGCCATTTTGGTTAATGTTACAAGGCCAGATCAGTCACCTATCCGAACTGTTTCTCCTGTAACTACTGCAAAGAGCTGCTGCCCCTCTTCAGGAACCACACATCTGTCTGGCGTCCCAACAGATACCCCTCCAGTAGAAGAAGTGGTTCAAATGGATCTAGGCACTATGGGACTTAACCTCAGAGGTCATCAGTCCCCTTGACTTAGAACTACTTAAACCTAACCAACCTAAGAGCATCACACACATCCATGCCCGAGGCAGGATTCGAACCTGCCACCGCAACAGCAGCTCGGCCACAGCGGCCGGCGTAGGAGAAGTAAAAAATATTTTTGTGAAGAATAAAAGCAGCCAACCTGTTGCACAAATTTTATTATATTGACTCGATTTCGATACCCACTAAGGGTATCTTCATGAGAGTAAGCTATGGTTACATAAGTTCACAGTGCATTGAGAGATAATAAAAACTTGCAGTCAAAGCTGCCTAGGCCGTTGTCAGACTTACTGAAATCCTTCTGGTGTGTCATGAAGTACATACCGTAGTAACACACTGATCAGGAAAAAAAATTATGGTCACTGCCCACCGCGCAATTGGATACCACTTGGTGACGCTGCAGGCACGTGGTACGCTTTGGAAGTATGTAACCGCAGCAGAGACGGTTAGGGATTACAGTAGGCTGAAAATGGGGAAATCCACTGAGATAAGTGACTTCGTCAGATTACTGTTATGTAGAGGCTGTGAAAGAGTATCTCGAAAATGATGAAGTCGGTGGAATGTTCACGTGCAACTGACGTGAGCGTGTACGGAAAGAGGTAGAAGGAAAGCGAAACTACCACTATGCGCTAAATGGTTGGACGTCTACGGCTCTTCGCAGAACGTGGGGTTCGGAGGCTTGTCTACTCTGTAAAGTATGATAGATGATGAACTGTGGTATCTTTGCCGAAAGAGCACTAGTTGGTGACGCACAGCTGTTTCGGAACACACCGATCACCGTAAACTGTCGAACATGGAGCTTAGCAGCAGACCACCTCTACCTGTCCACATATTGACCCAACGACATTGTCAATTAAAATTGTAGCGGAATCATCGGGATTCAGTAGCTGATCAATGGGAATGTGTTCACTCTTCGAGTGAATAAATTTTTTCAACACTAGGTCGTTGGTCGTCTCCATAAACGTCGGCTCTAAACGCGTAGCGCACCAAGGACGCAGTAGGAGCAGTATTATGCTATGGGAGACATTCTCCTGCGCTTGCATCGGAGCTGTGGTAGTTGTCGGCACGCTGACAGCTGCGAACCACTTGCATTCTTCCCCGAAGACGGTGTCATCTTTCAGCAGTATAACTTTTCATGTCTCGGAGCTAGAACCATGCTACAGTGGTTTGAAGAGCATTATAATGAACTCACGTTGATGGCTCGACGAGCAAATTCCCCTGATATAAATACTATGGAATCCATCTGGGTCGGTAACGGGCGCCACCACCACATACGCATGTTAGCTACCCATTATTTACGCGAATTACGTGACCTGTGCATAGACATCTGATGCTACATATTGTAAGTGAGCTGTTTGGGTGTTTATGTTGGTAACGTCACGTAGCGCTCTGTATGAAAATCACTGACTGTTCTGTGTGCAATCTGTGGCTGGGAGTGTTGGCGCACTCTTGTAATCCATGCTACTGGGAGCCGTTGTGTGGGAGAGAAGTGTGGTACATCTGCAGATTCGGCCGTTTCGTGAGCTCACAAGGGTACCTCCCCATCGCACCCGCCTCATAGTTATAAGTTGGCACAGTGGATAGGCCTTGAAAAACTGGACACAGATCACTCGAGAAAACATGAAGAAGTTGTGTGACACTATGAAAAAAATAAGCAAAATATACAAACTGAGTAGTTCATGTGCAAGATAAGCACCATCAAGGAGTATGTGAGCTCAGGAGCGCCGCGGTCTCGTGGTTAACGTGAGCAGCTGCGGAGCGAGAGGTCCATGGTTCAACTCGTCCCTCTAGTGAAAAGTTTAATTTTTTATTTTCAGACAATTATCAAAGTTCAGGCACTCACACATAATCAACTTCGCTCTCCAAAGTTCCAGGACATGTTCAGATATGCTTGGACATATGCAGGATTTGACGGTCTACACACGGAGATATTTGAAAACGTTAAAAACATATGTTTTGACAGAGCACAGGGAAAATTGTGCGACTGTGAGACTGCTGCATTCATTTGTTGCAGTTTATGTGACAAACTCTTATGTTTTCATCAGTTTTTTGGGAGTGATTATCACATCCACAAGAAAACCTAAATCGGGAAAGGTAGAAGAATCTTTTTACCCATTCGCCAAGTGTACAAGTTAGGTGGGTCGTCAACATATTCTTGTCATGTGACGCACATTCCGTCACCAGTGTCGTATAGAATACATCAGACGCGTTTTCCTGTGGAGGAGTCGGTTGACCTATGACCTTGCGATCAAATGTTTTCGGTTCCCATTGGAGAGGCACGTCATTTCGTCTACTAATCGCACGGTTTTGCGATGCAGTCGCAAAACACAGACACTAAACTTATTACAGTGAACAGAGACGTCAATGAACGAACGGACAGATCATAACTTCGAGAAAATAAAGAATGTAAATTTTTCACTCGAGGGTAGACTTGAACCAAGGACCTCTCGCTCCGTAGCTGCTCACGCTAACCACGGGACCACGGGAACACTGCGCATACGCTCTCCTTGTTGTTGCCTATGTTGCACATGGACTACTCAGTTTGTATATTTTGCTTATTTTTTCATAGTTCCACACAACTTCTTCCTGTTTTCTCGATTGATCTTTGTTCAGTTTTTCAAGGCCTATCCACTGTGCCAACTTATAACTAAATCTGATGGAGGTGCGATGGGGAGGTTCCCTTGTCAGGAGCGTCCGCGGTGCCTTCGTCGACCGGTGGACTCAACCAAGATAGCGGTGCGGAGAATTTCGACGAATCGTCGATCCACAGCTACAGAAGACGCAATTCAATACTCGGGAAACCGCAGCAACCACATGAAGCTTCCTTCGGGAGAACAAACCTAATTGACGGAGCAGTCCGTGACAATGGTCGTGATTGATCGGAAACACTGCGCAAGCAGAACTTCGAGAAGACGAGCCCTGGATTGACGATGTACTGAAAGAACTCCGCGCGCATCGAGGAAGAGTGCACAGGTCGATGACGGTACCATCATAAAAACCTAAACAGCCTACTTAACAATACCTCCACAAATCTACCACCGAGCTGTCGGATCCTTAATACGCACAATCAGTACTGTATGTCGTTCCAAAGAAGGACAAAGAAGCTATTAAGCAAGTGGTCACAATGTTTTGACACATCAGCGTATATTGCAATGGCAAAAGGTTTCGACCGCGTTGCAGTGCCTTTCCTCATAGTATGGCGTACAGCCAGTGATCTGAAGAAGGCTACTGCAACGAGATCGAAATGTCGGTTACTTTAGTATTTTAGCATTTGAAGTATGTTATAGGATTACTTGTCATTAGTACCAGAAGGATTTTAATAAGAGTTGCAGGTGCTCAGCTTACACACGACACCAGCCAAAATCACCACCTCTCTAAACGTGTGATAAGCTCGTGTTGCTGGCGTAGCTGGCGGTAAACCAACGGCTCCAAGAGCTGCGGACGGCTCCATTACGAGCGCTAACTTCCGAGTGGCCGGCCGGTGCTAACTTGGCGCTCTTAGGCGATACCTCGATGACGTCCACTGGAGTGGAAGCGAGGAAATGGAAGAAAGAACACCCTGCGATGGGAAAGGCGGCCAAAAAAGGCGAACTGGCAACCGGCGGCTTAATGTACGCCCGGCGTACTTTGCTCTATCCGGTACAACTCCGAGGCGGAAGTTCCGCAAGTAGATTTTGGCGCACAAAGCCAGTGTTTCCGGTCACGTCCTTCTTCCCAAATAAATTAGGGGACGCCCGAAAGTAGAGGCCGGCCGCCAGCCGCGCCACGTGTATTGCAAACCGAGAAAACAAACAAATCGAACTCTTTTCTTATAAAGTTTTAGAAATTCAGGGTTTATGCAGATAAAAAAATCTCTTTTCAGCTAACTTTTTTATTTCACTCGAAACTGCTGCTCAATCTGTGTTTCTTCGAGCTAACACTAAGACGAGAAATTTCTATAATTTCCACGGTGTGGCGCACTGAAGCGTAACCAATTTTAACGAATGGAAGAAATGGTGATCTGCTTACGAATTGGTGTGTTCTTCGAACAAACGTTAAATCTAATCCAAGCTCTGGCAAAAATAGATAAAACGTCGCTAGAAAGTTATTATATACGAAAACCTATTAGCTATGGAATAGTAACTGAAAATTGACTTGTAGAAACGGTAAAACTTCAAGGACACTTCTGACATCTCTATGAATATGTGTAAATTTAAAATTAAATACTAAGACGTCATTACACTTGTGGTTTCATTACACCTGTGGTACTCATTACACAAAACTGAAGAACATTTAAGGACCAACGATAAATTTTAACGTAATCATGGTTACTCCTAGAGTGAATATTTAGTCTGTGGCATAGAGTGCTCTGATTTTAATACTTTCTGTTGGATTAAACTATGTGGTCCCCGGAACACGAAACAAATACTTTGGGTTTCGCCAGTAATATTCATCTACATCTATATCTACATGATTACTCTGCAATTCACATTTAAGTGCTTGGCAGAGGGTTCATCGAACCACAATCATACTATCTCTCTACCATTCCACTCCCGAACAGCGCGCGGGAAAACCGAACACCTAAACCTTACTCATCGAGCTCAGATTTCTCTTATTTTATTTTGATGATCATTCCTACCTATGTAGGTTGAGCTCAACAAAATATTTTCACATTCGAAAGAGAAAGGTGGTGACTGAAATTTCGTAAATAGATCTCGCCGCGACGAAAAACGTCTTTGCTTTAATGACTTCCATCCCAACTCGCGTATCGTATCTGCCACACTCTCTCCCCTATTACGTGATAATACAAAACGACCCGCCCTTTTTTGCACCCTTTCGATGTCCTCCGCCAATCCCACCCGGTAAGGATCCCACACCGCGCAGCAATATTCAAACAGAGGACGAACGAGTGTAGTGTAAGCTGTCTCTTTAGTGGACTTGTTGCATCTTCTAAGTGTCCTGCCAATAAAACGCAACCTTTGGCTCGCCTTCCGCACAAAATTATCTATGTGGTCTTTCCAACTGAAGTTGTTCGTAACATTAACACCCAGGTACTTAGTTGAATTGACAGCTTTGAGAATTATACTATTTATCGAGTAATCGAATTCCAACGGATTTCTTTAGGAACTCATGTGGATCACCTCACACTTTTCGTTATTTAGCGTCAACTGCCACCTGCCACACCATACAGCAATCTTTTCTAAATCCCTTTGCAACTGATACTGGTCTTCGGATGACCTTACTAGACGGTAAATTACAGCATCATCTGCGAAAAACCTAAGGGAACTGCTGAGATTGTCACCCAGGTCATTTATATAGTGGTTCTAAATCAAATTGAGATCTCCTGTCGATAGCGGCCATTACTTCGTGCGAATAAAGAACTAGCTGCATTGCACAAGAACGATGTTTTCTGAAACCATGCTGATTACGTATCAACAACGTTCCCTTGTAGGTGATTCATTATGTTTGAATACAGTATATGCTCCAAAACCCTACTGCAAACCGACGTCAATGATATAGGTCTGTAGTTCGATGGATTACTCCTACTACTCTTCTTAAACACTGGTGCGACCTGCGCAATTTTCCAATCTATAGGTACAGATCTATCGGTGAGCGAGCGGTTGTATATGATTGCTAAGTAGGGAGAAATCTGAAACGAGCCTAATTGGTATACAATCTGGACCTGAAGACTTGCCCGTATCAAGCGATTTGAGTTGCTTCGCAACCCCTAAGGTATCTACTTCTAAAAAACTCATGCTAGCAGCTGTTCGTTTCAAATTCAATAATATTCCATTCGTCTTCCCTGTTGAAGGAATTTCGGAAAACTGAGTTCAATAACCCCGCTTTAGCGGCACAGTCGTCGGTAACAGTACCATCGGCACTGCGCAGCGAGTGTATTGACTGCGTCTTGCCGCTTGTGTACTTTACATATCGGTTGAGCTATCCGAGTAATCGGTAGAAGCATTACCCTCGGAAGTCAATGTTCTGGTTTCTCGTTCCAGTTCGGCACACAGTTTTAATCTGCCAGTAAGTTTGAAATGGCTGTCTATGTTGTATAGTTGCGAAGCGAGGCGTGTGTTGTAACGAAAAATGAGAAGGGGATTAAAAGTATTTGAAATAACGTTTTCCCTTGAGGATTATAAGGAAAAACAAAAGTACACAGAAAATGCTGGACTACAGACAGAATTATGAATGTAGCTATACAGTAAAATGGGTAAGGGTCTTGTGATGGGTCACTCTCCACAGCCAATCCGTTGGAGACAGTAGGAACGACCAATGAACATGAAGTTCATTGTGAATGAAACACGTACGACTGGTGTACACGTACTGGAGTAATACTCTATAATATTTATTGTCTTTCACAACCCTGTTTTCAGCTGTTACGCCATCATCAAGTACAATGATAAATATGCGTAACTGTGAAAGTTTTGCGGGATCAGTTGTTAATGTCTGATTTAGGACAATCACTAGAGGGATTACCTCAGTTAAAATGGGGTGAATAACTATTGACGGTAGATAAAATATGTGACACAGTTAAGTATATAACAAATTGCAACAGTTGTTCTGAGAATAAGTTTGATGATGTCACGTTCCAAATGAACGGAGAACAAAAACAGTCTTCCCTTTCGCAGGTCCAATATTATGCGCCGGTGAATCTTAGCAGGTAACTGAAACAGGTGTATCTGATGATTGCGGAACAGCATGAAAATCTGTTTGTAAAGGAAAATAATAAATGTTGTATTGTTTTACACAAATTTTGTGTGTGTTTGTTTGTGTTTTAATTCATAATGTATAAAATATTCTACCAAGGACTGACGTAAAAGTCAATCAACCACTTTCTACAAAGCTTGGGTATCCGATTAATGAGGGAATTAGTATATTTCATCAAAATATACAAGGTATTCGAGATAAAGTTAGTGAACTGCTTATAGATGTTGACTCTGAAATTATTGGTATATCTGAACACTTCTTAAATAAGGAGATAATTCAGAGGCTTCCTTTACCAGGATACAGGTTGGCTGGCAGCTTTTCTAGGAGCTCTTTGCGGTGTGGGGGAGTAGCCATGTATGTGAAAAACGATATCCCATTTGAGTCAATTGATGTTTCAAAGTACTGCACTGAAAAGGTGTTTGAATGTTGTGCAGGTGTGGTTAAATTTAGTGGAGCTAAACTTCTTACTGTTGTTATTTATAGATCCCCAGACTCCGATTTCACAACATTTTTGCTAAAGCTAGAGGAGGTTCTTGGTTCACTTTATAGGAAATACAAAAAGTTAGTTATATGTGGTGACTTCAATATTAATTGTATAAGTGATTGTGCAAGGAAAAGGATGCTGGTAGACCTCCTTAATTCATATAATCTTATGCAAACCGTATTCTTTCCAACGAGAGTGCAAGGGAACAGTAGAACAACCATAGACAATATTTTTGTTCATTCGTCATTATTAGAAGGGCATTCTGTTAGCAAAAAGGTGAATGGCCTTTCAGATCATGATGCACAAATTTTAAGTCTAAAAGATTTTTGTGCTTCAACACATGTTAAATATAGTTACCAACTTTTTAGGAAAGCTGATCCAGTTGCTGTACAGACTTTTGTAAACCTTATCAAGGAACAAGATTGGCAAGATGTTTATAGTGCTGATACAGTAGACGATAAATATAATGCTTTCCTCAAGACTTTTCTCGTGCTCTTTGAAAGTTGCTTTCCGTTAGAACGTTTAAAACAGGGTACTAGCACAAATAGGCAGCCTGGGTGGCTGACTAAAGGGATAAGAATATCTTGTAGAACAAAGTGGCAATTATATCAAAACGTTAGAAACAGTCAAAATGTAAATGCAGCAGCCCATTACAAACAGTATTGTAAGGTGCTTAAAAAAGTTATTAGGAAGGCAAAAAGTATGTGGTATGCAGATAGAATAGCTAAGTCTCAGGATAAAATTAAAACCATATGGTCAGTCGTAAAGGAAGTGGCTGGTCTGCAGAGACAGGTCGAGGATATAGAATCAGTGCGTAGTGGGGATGTCCGTGTTGCTGATAAGTCGCATATATGTACAGTACTTAATAATCACTTTCTGAATATAGCAGGTGAACTAAATAGAAACCTAGTCCCAACAGGGAATCATATAGCGCTCTTAGAAAAAAGTGTTCCGAGACTGTTACCTGAAATGCTCCTCCATGATACTGACAAGAGGGAGATTGAGTCAATAATTAAATCACTAAAGACCAAGAACTCTCATGGATATGACGGGGTATCTAGCAGAATACTGAAGTATTGTTCCACGTATATTAGCTCAGTACTTAGCCATATCTGTAACTTTTCCTTTAGCAGTGGTCGGTTTCCTGACCGATTAAAGTACTCGGTAGTGAAGCCACTTTATAAAAAGGGAGACAGGGATAATGTTGACAATTATAGACCTATTTCTATGCCATCGGTGTTTGCTAAAGTTATCGAGAGGCTTGTATATACAAGGTTACTGCAGCATTTAAATTCACATAATTTGCTGTCAAATGTACAGTTTGGTTTTAGAAATGGCTTAACAACTGAAAATGCTATATTCTCTTTTCTCTGTGAGGTTTTGGACGGATTAAATAAAAGGTTGAGAACGTTAGGTGTTTTCTTTGATTTAACGAAGGCTTTTGACTGTGTTGACCACAAAATATTACTGCAGAAGTTGGAACATTATGGAGTAAGGGGAGTAGCTTACAATTGGTTCGCCTCCTACTTTAAGAACAGAAAGCAGAAGGTAATCCTCCGCAATATTGAGAGTGGTAATGATGTTCAGTCCCAATGGGGCACTGTTAAATGGGGCGTTCCCCAAGGGTCGGTGCTGGGGCCACTGCTGTTCCTTATTTATGTAAATGATATGCCTTCTAGTATTACAGGTGATTCAAAAATATTACTGTTTGCTGATGACACCACCTTGGTAGTGAAGGATCTTGTGTGTAATATTGAAACATTATCAAATAATGTAGTTCATGAAGTAAGTTCGTGGCTTGTGGAAAATAATTTGATGCTAAATCACAGTAAGACTCAGTTTTTACAGTTTCTAACCCACAATTCAACAAGAACTGACATTTTAATCAGACAGAATGGGCATGTTATAAGCGAGACGGAACAGTTCAAGTTCCTAGGCGTACGGATAGATAGTAAGCTGTTGTGGAAGCCCATGTTC
Source organism: Schistocerca serialis cubense (assembly GCF_023864345.2). Taxonomy (NCBI): domain Eukaryota; kingdom Metazoa; phylum Arthropoda; class Insecta; order Orthoptera; family Acrididae; genus Schistocerca; species Schistocerca serialis. The sequence continues at coordinate 441,680,713 of NC_064642.1, read as the reverse complement.
AGGATCTTGTTCAGAAACTAAATGCCGCTTTATTTACCATTAGAACAGTATCTGAAATAAGTGACATTTCAACACGAAAAGTAGTATACTTCGCATATTTTCATACGCTTATGTCATACGGTATTATTTTTTGGGGTAATTCTTCTGATTCAAAAAGGGTATTTTTGGCTCAAAAACGGGCTGTTCGAGCTATGTATGGTGTAAGTTCGAAAACCTCTTGTCGACCCCTATTCAATAGTCTGGGAATTTTGACATTGCCCTCACAGTATGTATTTTCTTTAATGTCGTTTGTTGTTAGCAATATTAGCTTATTCCCAAGAGTTAGCAGCTTTCACTCAGTTAATACTAGGCAGAAATCAAATCTGCATGTGGAATGCACTTCCTTGACTCTTGTGCAGAAAGGAGTGCAGTATTCTGCTGCATCCATTTTCAATAAGCTACCACAAGAACTCAAAAATCTTAGCAGTAGCCCAAACGCTTTTAAGTCTAAACTGAAGAGTTTCCTCATGGCTCACTCCTTCTATTCTGTTGAGGAGCTCCTGGAAGAGATAAAAAATTAAGCAAATTCCAGTGTTACATTCTTGATTTTCTTTATTTAAACTAACGACTTGTTTCATTTTATGTGTTTCTACAATCGTGTTATAATTTCATGTATTGACTCGTTCCATGACCATGGAGACTTCTCCTAAATGTGGTCCCACGGAACAATAAATAAATAAATAAATAAATAAATATATGAAGAGACTAAATCCACCGGAAAAAAAAACAGAAAACGTAACAAGCTTCCTCCTACTACAAAATAGAAAGTGTAGAAAAAGCATTACATAACAGGTGGAACATATCATTTCCTGACCATCCAGGACTTACCTTCGAAACCGCCGGATCGGTCACCCTGGACATGACATCGCTGTGTTCTCCTCTTGGCCATTTAAATCTCCAGAGCTGACACGCACTGATTTCTTTTAATGACGTTGTGTGGAAGACCTTACGTAAGTTCCTCCTTAACTGAACACATTCCAGAAGTCAAAATACGCATTTGCAGTTTGCCCGCATTGGTGATTTCGTATACGTTTCAGAATGTGTGCTGTGAAATGTATTATGGTTGGATGTAGTCAGTGTGACATAAGGAAGTCACATCAAACTCCTATAACGTATTTCTTTACCTTTCATTCTCACTGAAATAAAATCTTCATGGACTTCTTGCCGTATTAGATTTACATCTACATACATACTACGCATGCGACCATACGGTGCATGGCGGAGTGTACCTTACCACCGTTAGTGATCCCCTTTCGTGATCCACTTGACTAATGGAGCGAGGGAGTAACAACTGTCTGTATTCCTCCGTACGAGCCCTAATTTGCCTTGTCTTTGCGATCTCCAATCTCCGCGCGAAGCATACGTTGGCAGCAATAGAATCTTTATGCTGTTAGCCGCAGAAAACGGTCCTCTGGATGTTCTCGATGACGTTTCGCGAAACAACATCGTCCTCACTCCAGGGATTCCCATTTGAGTTCACGAAATAGGTCCGAAATACTCGCCTGTTGATCGAGCCCACCGGCAACGAGTTTACGAGCACGCCTCTTAATTCCTCTTCTATTAATCCGACCTGGTGGACGTCCAAAACAACCGAGCAGTACTCATGAAAGGGAAGGACAAGTGCCCTCTACGCGGTCTCCTTTAAGGATGACCTGCAATTTAGTAGAAGTTTCACAGTAAAGCCAACCATTCGCTTACTGCCGACTTTACCAACAAACTACGTTTCGTATCACTTTCCTTCTGGATGATTAATCGACTTGGTTGGGTCCACTTGCTGCAGCAGTAGCTAATACTGTATTCGAACATTAGCGCAGTGTCCTCTCTTTACATCTTCTGGTGAAGTAACTGTGTTGCTGCTGAACTTTCGTGGAGTTTCTTGGCCCTGCGAAAATGGTGGAGTTCGCAACACGGTTTGTTTTGCCTCTTATTGAACGTTGAAGGATGTGGTCTTCTGGGGTTGGTTTTGTTTCTGAATGTCCTGCCTGGGGTTTCTTCCAGTGCGGCTGCTTACGCAGCAAGTGGATGAAACCAACTTGTAAAGGGCGTGCGCTGAACCTTCCGGCGTCTGAACGCTAAGTGACGGTGTATCAGCCATATACGTGGGTATCGGTGAGAGGCATTTAAATCTTGCAACGCCCTTTCCACAACACTTTAACAGCTACCTATTCAAATGTGTGTGAGTTCTTAAGGGACCAAACTGCATAGGTCATCGGTCCATAGACTTACACACTACTTAAACTAACTTAAGCTAACCTGTGCTAAGAACAAAATACACACCCATGTCCGATGGAGGACTCGAACGTCCGACGGGAGGGGAACAGCTACGTGGTCGATTATGTGCGTACCAGGCAATCTGCGCCCTCTGTCCATTGCCGCCGCACGCAATTGCTGCCGTACGCAATATGAACTGCTGCTGCTGCGGCCTGATTGCCAAGGTGCCCTTGTCGTGAGTTTCACGGTTCGCCGGCACACATATCTCAATTGCCTCTTTAATAATACTCACCCAGAACCGTTAGCTGAACAGATGATAGGCGTCTTGTCGAAATCGAACATGTGCTTTTCCATTAAGCTGCAGATTTATTCTCCTGATCAAGTCTTCCTTTCTTTTATATTCGTAATTCTTATCGATGTACCGCTTCGCGTCAAATAGTTACCGTCATTTGTAATAACTATAATCATTTAAAGCTTTCGTGTATTAGAACTGCTTTTACGAATGCTTATAAAGTTTTAGAATTTCAGGGTTTACGCAGATAAAAAAAATTGCGGTAGAAGTCCGAAACAGTCACTTCTCAAACATTTGTACTACCCAACGCACGCTGGAAAAGAAGTCGGAGAGAAGAGAGAATAGTTACCGACTATGATTTCTGTAGTGTCGTTGGGACGTTAGGACACTTGAAATTTATGACCGGCGGCAATCACAGGTACGTGAGAGCTTTAATGCTTTTACCTGTTTCTCTCAAACAATTCATCAACGACGGAAGCGAAATCGACCTGCCGTGCGAGGCTCCTTGCACCTTTTCACTCTACTCCAGATGGCTGTCTGCCTGAAGATGCGGCTCATTCTGGTTATTCTGGTAAGCGTCTCCGTCGCATGGTGGGAACTGAATACGATTCTGAGGCAGCTGGCTGGGTGAAACCCGGCGCCAGCGTGTAATGGGGCAGGCGGCCGGGACGTAACAAGCTACGACTCCAGTAAATCCGCCGCTTACGGCCGCCACCACCTGCTCCCAGAAGGACGCCGGCCGTCGGCCCCGGCTACGGTGCATCCAAACCACCCACCTTCAGCGGCGGGCGCTTTCACCGTGCCTCTTAGTCGCAGCAGGTGTTATGTTCATTTCACTTGGGTTACGAAATTAGTTTTCCGTCGCATGTATGCAAGAGAAAATTGTGGATCTCTTAGGTGACGATCAGTTTGGGTTTAGGAGAAGTAAAGTCACCAGAGAGGTAGTTCTGACGTTGCAGTTGGTAATGGAAAAAAGACTTACGAAAAAATAAGATACGTCCACAGAATTTATCGACCAGGAAAAGAGTTCGACTACGCAAAATGGTGCAAGATGATCTAAATTCTGAGAAAAATAAGGAGAAGCAATAAAGAAGGTCGGGTAATTCGGAATATGTACAAGAATCAATACGGGGCATTAAGACTGCGAGATTAGGAACGAATCTCTCGGAGTAAAAAGGGTGTAAGACAGAGATATAGACTCCAGTCTTGCAGGCATACGTTCAGTCAGGTGCTGGAAGGTTTCTTGGGCAATGGCAGCCCAGGTGCCGCACTGAGGAGGGGTATGTCGGTGAGGCCTGCCACGAAGTCGGCGTTCCAAAGGTGTTCCATAGGATTCAGGTCAGGACTCTGCGCAGGCCAGTCCATTACAGGGATGTTACAGTCATGTAACCACTTCGCTGCAGGCCATGCATTATGAAGCGGTGCTCGATCGTGTTGACAGGTGCAATCGACAACCCAGAATTGCTCTTCAAAATCAATGTAGGCCTATGCTGTGATAGTGCTACGCAAAACAACAAGGGGTGCAAGCCCCCTCCATGAAAAACACGACCAAACTATAACACCACCGTCTCCGAATTTTACTGTTGGCAATAAAGACACTGGCAGATGACTTTCACGAGGATTTCGCCATACCCACACCCTGCCATCAGATCGCCACATTGTTTACCGTGATTCGTCACTTCACACAATATTTTTCCATTGTTCAGTCGTCCGTACACCAAGCGAGGCGTCGTTTGGCATTTACCGGTGTGATGTGTGGCTTATGGGCAGCCGCTCGACCATTAAATCCAAGTTTTCTCACCTGCTGCAGTTTGGAATTCCTGTGTGATGGTCTGGATAGATGTCTGCCTGTTACACATTACGACTCCCCTCAACTGTCGGCGATCTCTGTCAGTCAACAGACGAGGTCGGCCTGTACGTTTTTGTGCTGTATGTGGTCTTACATATTTCCGCTTCACTATCACATCGGAATCAGTGGGCCTAGGGATGTTTAGGAGTGTGGCAAACTCGAGTACAGACGTATGACACATGTGACATCCAATCACCTTACCACGTTCGTAATCTGTGAGTTCCGCGGAGCGCCCCATTCTGCTGTCTCATGATGTCTAATGACTACTGAGGTCATTGATATGGATTACTTGGCAGTAGGTGGCGGTGCAGTGCACCAACTATGAAAACCGCATGTTGTTTTGGGCGTCCGGAGACTTTTGATCACACAGTGTATTTACTCGATACGCCCGATGAAGCAATGACGGAAATAAGGCAAAGGCCAATAGCGGTACTAAAATGCATGGTGAAAGGATATCAATGATAAAATTCGCTAATGACTTTGCTATACTCAGTGAAAGTGAAGAAATTAACAGCGTGTGTTGAATGGAACGAACAGTCTAATGACTACAAGTTATGAATTGAGAGGAAATCGTAGGAAGACGAAAGTAATGAGAAATAGCAGAAATGAGAACAGCGAGAAAATTAATACCAATATTGTGGGTCACTGAGTCAAGGAATTCTGCTACCTACGCAGCAAAGTAACTCGTGATGGACGGAGCAAGGAAGACATAAAAAGCAGACTAGCACTGACAAAAAGACATTCTAGGCTAAGAGAAGACTACTACTATCAAACATAGGCCTCGATTTGGGGAATAAATTTCAAAGAATGTGCATTTGGAGCGCAGCATTGTATGGTAGTAAAGCGTTGTCTGTGGGAAAACCAGAACAGAGAAAAATCGAAGCATTTGAGAGGTGTAGCTACTGAAGGACGTTGAAAATTAGGGGACATCTCTTAAAACATCAGCGTATAACTTCTATACTGCAAAAGGGAGCTGTAGGGGGTGAAAATGGTAGGGGAAGGCAGAGATAGTAAGGTTAAAGGTCCTTTGCTGTTCCTTATTATATAAACGATTTGGGAGACTATCTGAGCAGCCATTTTAGGTTGTCTGCAGATGACGCTGTCGTTTATCAACTAGTAAAGTCGTCAAAAGATCAAAACAAAGTGCAACACGATTTAGAAAAGATACCTGTATGGGGCGAAATTTGGCAATTGACCATAAATAAAGAAAAGTGTGAGGTCATGCACATGAGTGCTAAAATGAATCCGTTAAACTTCGGTTACACCATAAATCAGTCAAATCTAAAGGCCTTAAATTAAACTAAATACCTAGAAATTATAATTACGAACAACTTCAGTTGGAAGAAACACATAGAAGATGTTGTGACGAAGGCTAACCAAAGACTGCGTTTTATTGGCAGGATGCTTAGAAATATGACAGATCTCATAAAGAGACTGTCTGCACCATGATTGTATAGACTCTTTCAAATGCTGCTGCGCGGTGTGAGATCCTTCCCAGATAGGATTTACGGAGTACATCGAAAAAGTTGAAAGAAGGGCAACACGTTTTGTATTATCGAAAAATTGGGGAGAGAGTGTCACTGAAATGATACAGGATTTTGGGTGGACATCATTAAAACAAATGCCTTTTTTCTTTGGGGATGAGTCTACTCACGAAATTCCAATCACCAACTGTCTCCTCCGGATGCGAAAATCTTTTGTTGACAGTGACCTACATAGGGACAAACGAGCACCATAATAAAGTAAAGGAGATCGGAGCTCGCATGGAAAGATATAGGTGTACGTTTTTTCCGCGAATTATACGAGAATGGAGTAATAGAGAATTGTGAAGATGGATCGATGAACCCTCTGCCAGCCACTTAAATGTGATTTGCAGAGTATCCGTGTCGATGTAGATATAGATGCAGATTATTCATACAAAGAACTTGCACACATGCTCTTAATGTTGGATGCTGCAGGTTATAGCGTTCAAGAAGCTAAATCCACAGAAATATTTCCGTAGCACGTGGCAAACCAGTTCAGGGAAATTCATCGTCCTGATGCTGAGGTTACGAAGAGGAGCAATCATTTTAAAAAAACAAGCCTGTCAGGAGGGGCGATGTTGCTCCATTTAATGGGGTGGAGATAGCTTCTGGTGGCGATGTTGTCGGCAGGGTGCGACTGACACTACCACACGGTTGAATTCCCAACGGCCAACATACGTCACGTCATTTCGCGAGGAAAGAAACTAGTGCATGGCGGTAACGCTCGCTGAAGGCATCTATTCTAAGGAAAAATCTTAGGTATTGAGTGTCATACGACCCATTAATTTCAGTGCTATTAAATGGTGGGCATCGATGGGATGATTGTGTAATAACTAGTAATGGTTTTATGCGCCAAACACTTCGCAAGTTAGCCGGTCGAAGAGGCCGAGCGGTTCTAGGCGCTACAGTCTGGAACCGCGCAACCGCTACGGTCGCAGGTTCGAATCCTGCCTCGGGCATTGATGTGTCCTTAGGTTAGTTAGGTTTAAGTAGTTCTAAGTTCTAGGGGACTGATGACCTCAGAAGTTAAGTCCCATAGTGCTCAGAGCCATTTGAACCATTTTGAACTTCGCAAGTTACAGTAATATTAACAATTGTCATTAGCGCCATTTTCCACAACAGATGAGTTGTGTGAGAATCTGATGTACTACGAACTCAAATGAAGTAATATCTGAAACATATAGACATCAGTGTACGTAGTAGTTCTAACAATACAAGCATTTTTCCAATTAAGGAAATTGAGACAGATATGCAGTTCTTCACCATAAGACTTACAGGTTATTTCAGGAGAAGCAGTAAAAAATTTTTGGTCTAATTAGAATGAAATATTCCTTATAACGTTTTATTGTTTACTGTGATATTGCTAGTTACGTAGAAAGGTTTTAATTTTTCATGTTAGTATTCCAGTTACTGTACTACTTGTCCACTTTCATTTTCGTTTTGAAATTCAGGTTGCATCGTAGTTCCTCAGATCGCATGAGAGAATTTTTCAAATTTAATTCAGATTTTTATTTCTTAGCCGACATGCGCACGTAAACTGTTGCGCAAAACTTAATGACAAAAGTTGCTTTCGCATGATGTGTCACTGCTAAGTAGCATAGTTCGATGAAACTTGAATCATACATAGCAACAACTGCCACAGCATAGTACAGAAGGTAACTAAAGAAATAAGCAATGACACAAACAGAAAAGACACATTTATTCGAAGACAACAGCAGTGCTGACGTCACCTGGCTATTACAATAGGTGGGACATGATTCTTAATGGGTTGTGTTACCTCCACGGATGACATTGCAAGCTATGCAACGTACTCCTATCCTAGCCACAAGGCTGTTGATGAGCTATTATGGCATGGCGTTCCATTCCTCCACCAGCATGTTTGACAACTGCTGGATGGTCTCTGGTGCCTGTGGATGTGGTGTGCTGTAATATGTCACAAACGTCCTCGGTGGGATTTAAGGTGGGGAAACGGGCAGCGATAAGCAAAAGAAAAAGTCATTATTAAAAGCACCCCTGAAAAGACACACATAGCAGAGGAGTGCAGTGTGATACTAACTTTTGACCTGTGAGTGTACAGAGGTCACACATTTGGATATCAGTATGCCGATGCAACATGAAAGTAATCGGCTCTACTTGGAACTGGCAAACTGGGTGTGTCGAAACCTCTTGCTTTAGGATGTGTCTTTTTACCATTACTGTGCAGCTTGTGTACTGTATAAGTGGTACACACTTTTATTTTTGTTTGTGATTTTCAAGAACCCAAATCTCACTGTATTATTAGCAATGTGATAGAAAGTGCTCTAAATTCTGAACACGAATATTTCTTTCTACGTGTGTGGTGCCAATTACTCTAAACTGAATCTGACTATCTATAAATGAAACTGAATACAAATAATAGCTATCAGAGTAGCTATACACAGCAGGTATACAGAGAATGTCCGCCTCATCAAACAATGACCACAAACTAGCTAACCGTTGCATTCTTAAACCGTTCCGTGTTAGAAAATGCATCTACTTAATTATATGATAAGGCTCTTCAATTGTTTCTTACCTGCAGCTGTTACTAAACTGTGCTCTGTCTGCTTAACTGCTTGACACGAAACGTTAAACAGTACATACGTAAGATAAACTACTTTGTGGCTACGTGCCTTATCATTTATTTTAAGCTCTTTCGATATCGAGGATTTGTTATCTTTCCAAAAATGTTGCTAGCTGACTACGCAATAGCGCAAATCATGACAGTGCAGTTATGTTACGATCTGCATTAGTACTCCGATGATACACTTAGTGAAATGTTGGCAAATTAATTAAAAGATTGCTTTACATTGATATCATATTACGATTCTTTAATAACAAAGAAGTGGATCACATTAATATTGTCCCACTTCAACGGGGGTCTATCCTGTTACTATGTGTGTGGAAACGATAGCGTCAGAGGGTGACCGGATGCCCTTTCTGACCCCCACCCCACACCCCCTGGGACGGAATTAGTGTACCCCAGCTGTCTGCGTCGAGTGTAAGCCATGAAATTGTGCGAACGTTTTCAAATGTCTGCAAGTCGTGTAACTTAGGCGGGACATGAGGACCAGCCCGGTATTCACCTAGTGGGATGTGGAAAACCGCCTGAAAACCACATCCAGGCTGGTCATCACACTGGCCCTGGTCGTTAATCTGGGGCCCGCGCCATGCTACCCGATTCCAGGAAGCAGCGCATTAGCGCTCTCGGTTAACCTGGCGGGTACTTACCGATTCATCCATCCACTAATTTATTAGGAGCCACAGGAATGCTTCTATAGGGCTATATTCTGAGGGAATCCTAGGTCTGCCGATTCGTACACTTTTGAGACGTTTCGGTCAGTAGACAGGTGTTTCTTTATTGCCCTCCGTGTCACCCTTTCCAGGATATTTCGAAAACACGTTTAGGTTTGAAAGAAGGATTAGGGGAGGGATATTGTTCACATACTTGTATTTACACCAGCGACATTTAAGCGCCCGATCCTTCTGAGAAGGAAAGGACAACTTTTGCGAGTCTACAAACATTAACAGCTATCCGGCACCACGAGTGGTGGGTTGTCGGCTGGGTGCGTTACAGTCATGACGCGTGAGCATAGGTTCGCGACCCGGTGGCAGCTGTTCACATGCAGTCTGGTGGTGGAGCAGTTGAGGGGGTGGAGAAAAGAGTGAAACATCTTACAACCCCCTATAGACCCATAGGTCTCAGCAGCATTAGTTTGGGAGCAGCATACCAGAATTTTAAGTTACTTACTTTCATCAGAATGACAAGACAACAAAGAGACAGAACGCAAATAACATTGGATGTCATCAGCTATTTGATGACGGTTACCACCCATTTTGGTGTCAGAGATGACACGTGGTACTTGCTGGAATTAAGGAAAACGTGGAAGGGAGGACCCACCAATATAACTTTCTTTTCACACAACCTGTTTATTTAACAATATATAAACTGTGTTTTACAGATAATCGAAGCATTTAACCACAACTTTTTGTTTTACAAAATCAGAAATTTAGCAAAATTATCCGGCAGCTGTGGCCGAGCGGTTCTAGGCGCTACAGTCTGTAACCGCGCGATCGCTACGGTCGCCGGTTCGAATCCTGCCCCGAGTATGGATGTGTGAGATGTCCTTAGGTTAGTTAGGTTTAAGTAGTTCTAAATTCTAGGACTGATGACCCCAGCAGTTACGTCCTATAGTGCTCAGAGCCATTTTACAAAATTCTTTGGATCTTAAACGTTAAGTTGAATAAGCCTTTAATCTCTGTAAAAGAAATCTGAAGTGCTGTATTGCAAAACAGCAAACAATATGACAGTGGTTACAAGACGGCCGGACCTGCAGCCTGCCAGTTATCGGGTGAAACCGGTGTTTACTACCGCGCTGGACACAGTCGCTCTTCTGCAACACATGAAAACTATAAAATCACCATTGATGACAGGAGTGATTCAATTATCCGAACCAGATGACTTAGCTTTTAATTTGAAAGCTGTTTGTCGAAAGGTTCGAGTTAAAATGAGCAACTGTACTTAAAGGTTAAACAGATTACCAAACAGTATGACAATGACAAGGCTTACTTCAGAGCAACCAACCTCTTAATTTCAATCGGCAACCAAAGAGCGACTGGATTCCAAACCGTTCCTTCTGACGATTTGATTTTGACTAAAGCCTTAGTGACAGTTGTCTCCTGACATTTTCAAAGTTAAACTGACTGTCAGTTATTTAGACCGCTCTGAAGGTACGTCTTACAGCATTATTTGTGAACACTTATTATAAGAGAGCCCAATAGGTGGAACCACAAAATCCAGTTAAAATACATCAATAATGACACGGTCTTCAAACACAGAAACGATCAGCTTAGTACAACAGGTTGTTCACATTATAACGAGTGACTGAGAAAGGCAATTTCAATCAAAAAATTGAACCGGGTAACAGCTAAATCTAACCACAACGGTCATCTTTTGTTTAATGACAACTTTTGCCTTAGTACAATTGTTCCAGCTGTATTTACGACCAATAGCTGATTTATTATGATCAGGTATAAACCAGAAAGGAAAGGCAATGTAATAGCTGGACAAATTTCCAACGACAACTAGTCTCTTAATACAATCCTACTGCCTATATTTATGGCCAAAGAGCCGACCGAGTAAAACTCTGAGGGTCGGGTTCAAACCAGACAATGAAACAAATTAGCACTCGGATTACAGAAGGTTACTCCCTTTTATCAGCAAGAGACGTATCGACCACAGTGCGTCGCAGCGTTTACTGAGTGGTGCCGATGAAAGCCAGGTAGAAGAGGCCAGCCAGGCCACGAGCGGTCGTCCGACACGAATGTTGCCAACCAACCGTCGGGATGTCGGCCTGCTGCTTGTAGTAGGTGCTGACCCCGGCAAAGTACTCCGGTATCTTAGCTCCGATATCTTCGCTCTGCGCAGGCCTTCCTTGCGCAGCTCGTGGCTTCGGCCGCTCGGACCTCGTGAACACCTTTTGTTGCGACGCTACCTCCAATCTCGAGGTGCCTTTCTTTCGAGCCAGCAAACCCCATATATATATCGGCAAGGAAAGACCTTCTAAGGACACAACCCACAGATACCAACTCTTCCTCATAGATATTAGCAACGGGCCGCAAGAGGGATAAATGATACTACACCTGAGCCAGTGGTGTCAGACAGAACAGTCTACTAAATCAGTGGCACCACGGCTCAAGAGGAAGTGACTACGTAGCCTGTGGGAAGCCTACAGAGACGTGTCTGTAGCGGTTACCTGGCGACTGTAATCTGATTGCTGAAAAAAATTACTCACCATGCAAAGTGATCCTCATGATTAGTTAAGTACCCTGTTAATTCGATATCAGGCAGGTGGGAGCAAGGCCGAAATCACTACGGACATGATTACACAGTTGGAGCGGTAATCTGGCGTTTTTACGTTATGGCGAGATCTTTTAACGGAATTTAAATCTCCCGCCTACACAAGAAGAGATGATCCTCGTTATTGAAATCAGCGATATTATCTAATTTACAAATTGGTACGTAGTATAAACCTGATATTTACAACTTCTCTGTCCTGTCACCTTGAGAGCCTTCGAATGCGACAAGACATTTGCTTACTTTAAGAGAGTTTGTAAGTGGGGAGGCATCCTACGACAAGAGGTAGAGCATGCTCTTAGCAATCGGTCATGAGTCAAAAATTACTTTAATATTCTAGTCCTGTGATGCAGGATGTGGCAGATAAGAACAGAATACTTGGAGAAATATAGCGTATCCCATAGTGTTACTATCTTCGGAAATAACTCGTACAAAATGGAGGAGTCTACATTTACTGTGAGAAATTCGAAGTGTATCGACAAAACAACAGCCCCATTCCGAATTCTTTAAATGGTTCAAATGGCTCTGAGCACTATGTGACTTATCTTCTGAGGTCATCAGTCCCCTAGACTTAAAACTACTTAAACCTAAATAACCTAAGGACATCACAAACATCCATGCCCGAGGCAGGATTCGAACCTGCGACCGTAGCGGTCGCGCGGTTGCGGACTGTAGCGCCTAGAAGCGCTCGGCCACCCCGGCCAGCGAATATTTTTTTATTTTATTTTTTATGAGTATTCTGTCTCAGAGGTGGTGCAGCAGTTAGTCCGAGTCTCGCCGCAGTGCACGGTGGCCAGTGGCAGGATTGGTAACGAGGATGTCGGACAACAGGGGGTCAAGGATTAACCTAGCCTTGAGCGACCCACAGTCTGCAGCTGGTCTGCATTTCAGGTACACAATGGACTCGGCAGACGGTGCTGGACTAGACTGGAGGTAATTGGTCAGTTTTCTTCTTCATCTTAAGACACCGTGTTTTACACAAATAAAAAGCATCGTGCGATATATTTCCCATGTTTCTGTTGGATAATAGCTATAAGGCTGTTTCATTTGCAAATGATGTTGCTACAGGAGTCTTGTATATAGGGGTAGGATGTTACTGGCTCAGTGGGACAGTGGGTCAGTGTGGTAATATTATTATTACCCATCCTCATGTTCCTCCCATCAGCAACTATTGACTCGTAGATCAGCAGGTGTCTACTCCCCTGTACTTCAATGATAGCTTGCTGTCCTATCGTAATTTACACATAGGGCTACTGGATAGACTGGCTGGCGCAGCTCTCCAGTGGTTGACTGATAGCGATAATGTCCTCTCCACATCCAGCAGGTATTCACGTACAGATTGGTAGGAAGCTACTGCCTGTACTTCAGTGATAGCTTGCTGTCCTGTTATTATTACCACCCATCCTTCCTATACAGGGCTACTG